>NC_141037.1:58435000-58510000 GCF_052040795.2 Danio rerio | reverse complement strand
TTTAGTGTATCTGATGTAACCAATAAGTAAACACAGTTTAACTTTTCAAAAGGACATTATTAATACAGTTCTTCTAAAAAAATGCATGAGAAATCAAGTCTGCCATTTTTAAAATTCATTGCTATTCTCTCTCGAGTCTTAACAATGCTTTAGGCTAGTTTATAACAGTAGACGACGCTCTAGGCTAGTTTATAACAGTAGATGGCGCTCTAGGCTAGTTTTTAGGCTAGTTTTTAAACAGCAGATAGCGCTCTAGGCTAGTTTTTAACAGTAGATGGCGCTCTAGGCTAGTTTATAACAGTAGACGACGCTCTAGGCTAGTTTATAACAGTAGATGGCACTCTAGGCTAGTTTTTAGGCTAGTTTTTAAACAGCAGATAGCGCTCTAGGCTAGTTTTTAACAGTAGATGGCGCTCTAGGCTAGTTTATAACAGTAGACGACGCTCTAGGCTAGTTTATAACAGTAGATGGCGCTCTGGGCTAGTTTTTAGGCTAGTTTTTAAACAGCAGATAGCGCTCTAGGCTAGTTTTTAACAGTAGATGGCGCTCTAGGCTAGTTTTTAGGCTAGTTTTTAAACAGCAGATAGCGCTCTAGGCTAGTTTTTAACAGTAGATGGCGCTCTAGGCTAGTTTATAACAGTAGACGACGCTCTAGGCTAGTTTATAACAGTAGATGGCGCTCTGGGCTAGTTTTTAAACAGCAGATATCGCTCTAGGCTAGTTTTTAACAGTAGATGGCGCTCTAGGCTAGTTTATATCAGCAGATGGCGCTCTAGGCTAGTTTTTAGGCTAGTTTTTAAACAGCAGACAGCGTTCTAGGCTAGTTTTTAACAGTAGATGGCACTCTAGGCTAGTTTATATCAGCAGATGGCGCTCTAGGCTAGTTTTTAGGCTAGTTTTTAAACAGCAGATAGCGCTCTAGGCTAGTTTTCAACAGTAGATGGCGCTCTAGGCTAGTTTATAACAGTAGATGGCGCTCTAGGCTAGTTTTTAACAGTAGACGGTGCTCTGAGCTAGTTTATATCAGCAGATGGCGCTCTAGGCTAGTTTTTAAACAGCAGATAGCGCTCTAGGCTAGTTTTTAACAGGAGATGGCGCTCTAGGCTAGTTTATAACAGTAGATGGCGCTCAAAGCCAGTTTTTAAGCTAGCTTTTAACAGTAGATGGCGCTCTAGGCTAATTTTTAGGCTAATTTTTAAACAGTAGATGCCGCTCTGGGATAGTTTATAACAGTAGATGGTGCTCTAGGCTAGTTTATAACAGTAGATGGTGCTCTAGGCTAGGTTTGAACAGTAGATGGTGCTCTAGGCTAGTTTTTAGGCTAGTTTTTAAACAGCAGATGGTGTTCTAGGCTAGTTTTTTAAACAGCAGATAGCGCTCTAGTCTAGTTTTTAACAGTAGATGGCGCTCTAGGCTAGTGTATAACAGTAGAAATCGCTCTAAGCTAGTTTTTAACAGTAGATGGCGCTCTAGGCTAGTTTTTAAACAGTAGATGGTGTTCTAAGCTAGTTTATAACAGTAGATGGCGCTCTAGGCTAGTTTTTAACAGTAGACGGTGCTCTAGGCTAGTATATATCAGCAGACGGCACTCTAGGCTAGTTTTTAAACAGCAGATAGCGCTCTAGGCAAGTTTTTAACAGTAGATGGCGCTCTAGGCTACGGTATAACAGTAGAAATAGCTCTAAGCTAGTTTTTAACAGTAGATGGCGCTCTAGGCTAGTTTTTAAACAGTAGATGGCGCTCTAAGCTAGTTTATAACAGTAGATGGCGCTCAAAGCTAGTTTTTAAGCTAGTTTTTAACAGTAGATGGCGCTCTAGGCTAATTTTTAGGCTAATTTTTAAACAGTAGATGCCGTTCTGGGCTAGTTTATAACAGTAGACGACGCTCAAGGCTAGTTTATAACTGTAGATGGCGCTCTAGGCTAGTTTATAACAGTAGATGGTGCTCTAGGCTAGTTTTTTAAACAGCAGATGGCGCTCTGGGCTAGTTTTTAACAGTAGATGGCGCTTTAGGCTAGTTTATAACAGTAGATAGTGCTCTAAGCTAGTTTTTAACAGTAGTTGGAGCTATAGACTAATTTTTATGCTAGTGTTTAACAGCAGATGGCGCTCGAGGCTGGTTTTTAACAGTAGATGGTGCTCCAGGCTAGTTTTTATGCTAGTGTTTAACAGGAACCGCTGCTCTCAGCTAGTTTTTAACAGCAGGTGGTGCTATACGCTAGTTTATGGCAGAAGATGGTGCTCTAGGCTAGTTTTAATGCTAGTGTTTTACAGCAAACGCTGGTCTAAGCTAGATTTTAACAGCAGGTGGTGCTCTAGGCTAATGTTTAACAGCAGACAACGCTCTGCAATGTTTTTTTCTTAATGAAACACACAGATGAATTGTTCCGCAAAAAAACTAGCAATGTGAGCTAACAAAACCAATATGATTAGTTTGGATTTCATGTGTACTTTAAGAGTTTTCTTCACAGATCCTCCTGCTGATCTCTATTAGAATAATACACAATGCATTGACGCGTTTACCTTGCCAGCGATGGCCACAGGCCGGTCGAAGATGCCATGCATGCCCAGGATGGCAGACTGTGGCGGGTTGATGATTGGAGTCCCGAACATGGAGCCGAAAACTCCTCCATTGCTGATGGTAAACGTTCCTCCATCCATATCCTCCACAGCCAGCTCATTCTTACGGGCCTGTGGGTGAAAAATAACACCAAAACTAATCAGAAAGGAACAAGACTATAAAAATTAACCCAATACAAACTAGGATTTTTTGCAGCCAATACAGACGGCGATTACTTCTCATGCTGATTCTGATTCCAGTGATTTATAAATCCATATTAACAGACTTAATTAATTTAGCTATGTTTATTTATTTGTTATTTATGTTATTTATTTTGCTGGTTCAAGTCCCGGCTGGGTCAGTTGGTGTTTTTGTGTGGAGTTTGCATGTTCTCCCCGTGTTGGCGTGGGTTTCCTCCCGGTGCTCCGGTTTCCCCCGCAGTCTAAACACATGCGCTATAGGGGAATAAACTAAAATGCCTGTATTGTATGTGAGAGTACGGGTGTTTCCCGGTGTTGGGTTGCGGCTGGAAAAGCATCCGCTGCATAAAACATATGCTGGATGAAATGTATTTTATCTGAAGAATTGTTTGAAGACTATGATATTAAAACAATTCAAAATAAACCAACTAATTATTTAATTCTCTTCAAACAGACAACAAATGTGGCGATTCGGCCGGTCATAGCAAACTGTTGTTCTGAGATATAATTGTCACAGAAATTGTTGAAATAAGCGATATTATTAATATTTTCAGATTTGATGCCACTGATTATATAACGATTACATTAGAAAAAGACAACAATTCAGTGGATTTACTACACACACACATTTCTAATCATAATAGTGTTATTAACTCATCTCTAATAACGGACTGATTTTATCTTTGTCATGATGACAGTAAATAATATTAAAGATATTCTTCAAGACACTTTTATACAGCTTAAAGTGACATTTAAAGGCTTAACTAGGTTAATTAGGCAGGTTAGGGTAACTAGGCAGGTTAGTGTATAACGATGGTTTGTTCTGTAGGAAAAATATAGCTTAAAGGGGCGAATAATATTCACCTTAAAATGGTGTTTAAAAAATTAAAAACTGCTTTTATTCTAGCCGAAATAAAACAAATAAAACTTTCTCCAGAAGAAAAAATATTATCAGACACACTGTGAACATTTGCTTGCTCTGTTAAACATCATTTAGGAAATATTTTAAAAAGACAAAAAATAAATAAATCAAAGGCGGGCGAATAATTCTGACTTCAACTGTACAGATTGGTTGCAAACAATTTATATAGGCTGAATTTCAACGACTAAATTAAGCTGAACATTACTACATGTCATTTAAGTATATATATAACTATATAATCTGCTGCCACTTACCTTAAAAAAATTTTGTAAATCCAATGATTCATTTTTTCAGTCTAATCAACAGCATAATAATGCAAACACTTTTAAGAGACCAAGACTTTTCTTACTTACAGTTATTTAGATTCTGAAATTGGGCGTTAAAAAGGTCTAATTATGCATGCACTATTAAACATCATGTTAGGTCAAAATCAAATTATAGACATTGACATCGGTGAAGTAGAATGTACATGTCACTAAAAATGACTTCAACGTTATTTGTGAGTTTGTAAATATTTATTGCATTAAGGTCATGTACAAGGTGATATATTAGAGTCCCAGTGATGATAATGAACTCTTAAAAGACAAACCGCAGCACTTTTCAGAAATTAGACGGCTTTATTTTCCCATCAAATCGTCGCAGTAAGCGATATTATTAATATTTTCAGATTTAATCCCACTGATTATATAACGATTACACTAGAAAAAGACAACAATTCAGTGGATTTACTACTTTTTGTTTTCCAAGTGGTTGCAAAAATGTATATGGGCTGAATTTCAACAAATAAATTAAGCTGAACATTACGACATGTCATTTGTTTAAGTTCAGCCTATATAAATCGTTTGCAGCCACTTACCTTAAAAAAAATATAGTAAATCCAATGAATCATTTTTTCTGTGTAAACAACAGCATCATAATGCAAACACAAAGAACTCTCACTTACTGTTATTTAGATTCTGAAATTGGTTGTTAAAAAGTAAATGTCCAATTATATACACTATTAAACATCATATTAGGCTAAAATCCAACTATAAACTTTGACACTGGTGAGGTAGAATGTAAATGTCTTTATAAAATGGTGTTATTTGTGAGTTTGTAAATATTTATTGCATTAAGGTCATGTACAAGGTGATATATTAGAGTCCCAGTGATGATAATGAGCTCTTAAAAGACAAACCGCAGCGTTTTTCAGAAATTAGGCGGCTTTATTTTCCCATCACTTGACATTAGGCTTTACCAACGACACCAGCGCTGCTTTTTTAGGTCGTGTCATATTTATCTAAATAAAGATTTCTGGTTAGCTGCTCCATTTGCTGCTAAATAAGCAAGTCTTCAGACACATCCCCTTTACATTTAGTCATTTAGCAGACACTTCTGTCTGAAAGGCATTCAGCGATTCAGCAAGAGGCAACACACATAACAAGTGATGATTATACAGAGGAAACTCAGAGAATTAAGTGCAAGACGCAAGAGGGGGGAGAGTTTTTATAGAGAGAGAGTTTCCACAGGTGGTTTGTCAGGCCCACTCACCTGTGTGAGGCACACTTCACAAATGCACAGCGTGTTTATATTGACTATTTGCAATAAAGTGTCTGGTGCAAATGTAAAAACTGCTGCAAGTGTCAGAGATGAAAGAGTGTTTTCTACAGGTGGTTTGTATAACCCACTCACCTGTGTGGGGCACACTAAGTATTAATCATGTTTTGAGACGCGCTCACCTTCTCTCCCAGCTCATTAATGGTCTTCTCGATGTCTGCGAAGTTCATTCCCTCCACACCTCTGATCACCGGTACCACCAGACCCTGCAGACACACACACCACACACACACTTGCATTATACACACACACTATGGCACATTTGCATATTATTAACTTATCTGCATATCATTATGCTCATAAACACACACACTCAAAATAAACTCATTTATACAAACACACACACACACACACACACATTCAGACACCCATATACACATTTTCATATCTGCATATCATTATGCTCATATAAACACACTCAAATACACACACACACACACACACACACATTCAGACACCCATATACACATACATGCATACCTCATTATTAACACTCTAACAATACACACACACACACACACACACACACCCATATACACATGCATATTATTTGCATATCTGCATATTATGCTCATATACACACACACTCAAACACATTCATACACACACACACATTCACTCATATTCAGACACCCATATACACATCTACATTTGCATATTATTTGCATATCTGCATTTTGTGCTCATATAAACACAATCGAATACACACAAATGCACTCAACTACACACTCGTACACACACAAATACACACTCATATATACACGTACTCACAAGCTGGTGTTCACTGGTGACTCTGGTCAGAAATAAATGTGCAGGATTTTACCTTTGGTGTCGCCACCGCCACACTGATGTCCACATAATCCCGATACACGATCTCTTTGGTTGTGTCATCAATGACTGCACAGATCAAAACAAGCTCACTGAACAGCACTGAACAACTCAAAAATTGCCAGAAAACTTTATAACAAGCTATAAGGAAACACAAACAACTTAAAAACGCATGAAATATTGAAGTAGAAAATGCAATACAGTCATTTCAGCATGCTTTAATCACTCTGTTGTACTCTATTTAGTGTGTGCTTAATAGTACATAAACTCCACTTATCCAATATCCTTAAAATAATAACCTGGTGACATTTATTCCACATTATTATTCAAGAATTTTATTTTTAGGCTTCACGGTGGCTCATTGGTCAGCATTGTGGCCTCAATGCTGAGAAGAAGAAGAAGGTCGCTGGTTCGAATCCCAGCTGGGGATTAACTGCATTTAATATGTTTAATGTGTTTTATATATTTATTTTTAAACTAATTGAGCGAGAAACATTTAAACAAAAGACTAAACATGGGTGAAATCACACTACTTGCATTTGATATGTTGATGTTTTTTGTTTGTTTCATGCTAATGTGTTGAATTTATTTATCTTTAAACTAAAGCATGAAATATTTTCACAAAAAGAGCTCATATCAGTGAAATGACAACTGCATTTAATGCTGTTTGTTTTTATTTTATGTCTAATATATTTCTTTTTAAATGAGATGAGCATGAGGCATTTTCACAAAAACACTAAACATCAGTGAAATTAAGCATTTGCATTTAATATGTTTATGTATAAAAGTTTAGACTTTCAACCCTAACGTGATGCGAGCGCCACACTCTCGTCTTTAACGCACACATGCAGCAGTTTTGATGGATGATCAGTGGGTTTTGGTGCACATTTAGCACAGTGATGTTGTTTAAGAGTCTCCACTGCTGACCCTCTGGGCAAATATAGACACACACACACACACCAACTGCTGAAAGTGTGTTAAACGCAGATCTCGATGTAGGCCAAGCCAATGAGGTTGGGAAGGAAAGAGAGGAGGGGGGCGACAGAAAACTAATCTGCAGAACGAGTCCTTTAGACGACCACTAAACCACAAACCCAAACCAGAAGCTCAATCTGAAGAGGCCAGACGCTCGGCTCCACCAGCACACCTCTCTGTGTGTGTGTGTGTTTTAAGTATTTACAGCGGGTAAAGTAAGTACTGAACTCATCATTCATTTGCAAAAAAAAAAAAAAAGAAAAAAAAGAAAAAAGGTAAGTCGCTCAAACTTTGAGCGAAGGAAATTTTAAGGAGGATTTTTATTGTTGCCATATTACACAGTCCTAATAAAGACTATTCTAATTAAATTACCCAAAAATGTGTGTGTATGTGTGAGCATATGCGTGTATTTGAGTATATCCAGCAGGTATAATGAGTTATTAATAGGGATGTAACGGTATTGTAAATACCGTCATACCGCAATATTAAATTTTTTCGATATTACCGAAGTCGCATGACTCGGTAAAACTATAGGTCTTCTGAGAAAATTTGCTCAGGCGAATGAAGCGAACGGGAGGTAGCTGAAACTTCATTTCCCATCAGCCCCGGCGTGGCCATAATCCTTTGCGGTCTGTTGTCGCTACAGATCCAGTAATGCGGAAATGGAGTGTGCTGCTAGTAGCGGAGATGAAAAAAAGATGGAAATGATCGAACCTAAAGCGGGTGTTGTCGCCGCGCGCGTGCTGAATAGCGGTGCTGTCGCGCGCGTTCTGATCAGCTGTGTTGTGGCGCGCGTATTGTAAAGCGCCGAGGGGGGGTTGAGCGCGCATACTCAAGAGAGGTGTTATCGCGCGCCTACTGAAGGGCTGGACTGGACGGAGGTTGTGTCGCGTCGCGGGGGCACATTTGATCGTTTTGGAAGGGCATTTTCTATCCAAGACTAAAAAGGGCATGTGCACTGCACAGGTTGAGCCCTATGTGGGGGAAAGACAATGACAATGCACAACGTTACCCACTGCTGTCAACCTGGGCCAAGTCATATCTCTCTTGTCCCAGAATCCTCAGTCCCAAATGAGAGGGGTTTTTTCTGTTGCAGGGGACATTGTAAATACCCAGAGATACCAGCTTTTACCAGATTATAGTTATAAGATAATTTTCCTTTAAACCCATCTCTATCTAAGTGAGTGATTAAATGTTAAATGTGATGAGTTTTTAACAATACTAAATTGAAACTTTTTTTTACATGGTTTAATAATTTTTTTTTATTAAAATTGAAGTTCCTGTTTCAAAGCTAACAGATAGATGGCTAATTTGTATGTCATTGACACTTTTGGCACTTTTTTGGAGTATTTTCAAAAGTTTTTTTTTTCCTGTAAATGATTCAATAAATACCGTACCGTGACATTCATACCGAGGTATTACCGTACCGTGAAATTCTGATACCGTTACATCCCTAGTTATTAACATGTCATAAAGTTACAAAATAATAAAACATAAATAAAACATATAAACAATAAAAACATAAATATCATAAAACATAAAAATCGTGAATCAATTTTATTTTTTGCCATACTGAGCAGCCCTACATTTTTAATTAAATTAACTAAAATTACTTTAAATTTAAATTACCTAAAAAAATAAATAAATAAATTTATATATATATATGAGAGAGAGAGAATATATAGAAGATATATAATATATATATATATATATATATATATATATATATATAATATATATATAATATATATATATAATATATATATATATATAGATATATAATATATATATATATATATATATATATATATATATATATATATATATATATATATAATATATATATAATATATATATATATATTATATATTATATATATATATAATTTATATATATATATTATATATATACATATATATTACATATATATATATATATATATATATATATTATATATAATATATATATATAAATTACATAATAATAACAACATATATACACATACATACACGTGTGTGTGTGTGTGTACTTTCAGTTAAGTAATTTAATTTACAGTACCTACTCCCATCAAACACTTGTGTGTTTTTATGTGTGTGTTCGCGCAAGTACGAGTCTGTGTGTGTGAGTCTGCATCTGTGCGCAGATTTGTTGAGTGTGCATTTGTGTGTGCATGTTTGCATGCTCATTTGAGTGTGTAACCCCGCCAGTCCTACAACACCCAACTCACTCCGAGCTGGGATCGAACCTGCAACTCTCCGCATGTTAGTCAGTTGCTCTAACAAGGAGGCTATAGACCATGGCCTCTAGCGTCTGTTGCTGGAGCACCTCTTATCCCTCATTCACACGGGGCGTCAGCGTCATACGCTTGACTGAAGGCGTGTCTGAAGTTGGGGCTGAAGCGATCATCATAGCAGCGTCAGCCAATGAAATTCAGTCAGCAATAGGCCACTGTCTAGCTGGTGTATTTGCATACAGCGATCTGATCTCCATCGGCGCTTGAAAAGTTGAGCTAGTCCCAACTTCTGCAGCAAACAACGCCTCTGAAGCAGCACCGACGGATCCACAATGTAGTTCAGCAATGCCTAACATCACCCATTCAAAGTAAATGGCAAGCGTTGACGCTGATGCCCCGTGTGAATGGGGCGTTAGAGGTCAGAGAAGTGAGGTATACCTGCACAGATCTTTAGTAGCTGGCCTTTATTACGTACGTGTGTGTGTGTGTGTGTGTGTGTGTGTGTGTGTGTGTGTGTGTGTGTGTGTGTGTGTGTGTGTGTGTGTGTGTAGACACGTACCAGCATTAACGGCAGGCTGGTCTGTTAGAGCGTAGGCTGCAGCTTTGACGAAGGCAGACATGAAGCCCAGCTTGATGCCGTGTTTCTTCAGGAAAGCATCTTTATAATGTGTCCTCATCTCTGTGATGTTGCTGAAATGGCGGAATAAACACTTATCAGACAAGCACACCTCCTTCACAGTCTCAATCATCAGCATCATGCAAGAGGCACAAACTTGTCAGGGGTGAAAAAGGTGTATTCAAGCCCAAAATGATGCATTCCCCTGGCAAATTCTGACTTAAAGTTACTCTGAAGTAACCAGCAAGTTTTTATCTGACTGAAAATGAGCCAGGCTTTTTCCAAAAGATAACAAGACTATGTACAAGAGGCATCATTGTGGGGGAAAAAAAGTATTCCTCAGCTTTTATTTACAACTGAACAAAAACTTTGGGTACATATGATTAGCATTACAGGGGGAAATAAGTATTGAACATTGTCATGTTTTTCCTGGGATTAACATTTCTAAAGCAGCTGCTGACATGGAATTGAACCAGAGTTTGGTAAAAACCCAAACAATACAGACAAAAATAAACCAACACACAAAAACCTGAAGAAATAATGTGCAATGACAATCAAACGACACAAGGATAATGTACTGAACTACTGAAATGTATTTAATTCTTTAAATAAAAGGCTTTTATTGGTGCTGTCAGCTTACAGACGCCTCTCATATGGAGAAAGAAGCATCATGCATTGCTCAGGTGTGAGTTTCTCACAGACTTCAACAGTTTGTGTACATCTTGATGCTTCTGTGGGTCTCGTCTATCAAATCTGAGCTTTATCTGTATTCTCAATTGGATTCAGATCAGGTGATTGGCTGGGCCATTCTACAGCTTGATTTTCTTTCTCTGAAAGCATCTGAGAGTCTCCTTGGCTGTGTTTTGGATCATTGTCTTGCTGAAATGGTTTCATCTTCATCCTCCTGCTATTGTAGATGTTGGACTGAAGCAGCTGATATTCATTTACACTGAGGAACGGTTGCTGAAGAACTACTGAGAGATTTCAGCTGCTGTCTGGGCTTTCACTGCCAAACTACACCTCCCTTTCTTCATGTGTTCAACACTTTACCCTGCGTCATTTCATTTTATCACACAGAACTTCATTTGTAAACTCATTTGATTCGTTTTATTTGCATATAAGGATTTGTTTTGGTTGTTACCAACATTCGGAGTGAAAACTTCAAGTCAACGTCACCTTTAGAAATATGTTTTCTGAGGAAAATAAAATGATGGCTTGTTCAATACTTATTTCCCCTGCTGTATATATATTGTGTATATATATATATATATATATATATATATATATATATATATATATATATATATATATATATATATATATATATATGGGCGATTCTTAAAATAGTGAGCACATTTTGCATCTCCAAGATAAATCTTCTATTATTTTTCAAAACCAAAACTTTTTAAAAATATTTCGAACAACACAAATAACATGAAGATGTCAAAAAACAAAACAAAACACTGTGATGACAGACTTTAAGCATTTTACAATCAGCAAAGCAACATTTCAGTTGTTTGACAATGTGCTGAAAACATGTGCCGCGAGCTAGGCATGGGACGATAACCGGTTTCAAGGTTTACCGTGGTTTGGAAAAGTCAAGGTTATAAAACTGCTTATTTGTAGAGCAGAAGTCAATGATTTATTTTAATTATTTAGCCTGAAACGTTTACCGTTTTAAAATATTATAAATGTTCCCTAAATATGTATTTTCTCATATGGGGTTAGGGTTAATGTTTTTTACCCAGACATTTGAAAAGAACTTACTTTAGAGCAGTAATCACAATACCGTGATACCATGAAACCGTGATATTTTTATCCCATTAATGCAAAGTCCCTAAAACACACATTTATATTGTAGACTTTATTTAGTAGAGAGTTTAAATCATACTTTGTGCATTTTTTTAATTGAATATAAAGTCTATCCTATTCAGCTAGATGGATAAGTTCATCAGGGTTTCTGCAGGTTTACAAATCTAAAACTTTAAGACCTCTTAATGCCATTATGAATGACTATATGGCTATATTATGACTATAGAGCTAAACCATTTACTATAAAGGGCTAGATCATAAAGATTTATATTTAAAAATACTCCAATTAATCAAATAATACTTAAATAATGTGTCAAAACAAGCAAACCAAACATACAATGTGTTTTTCAATACAACCTATAATAAACTAAATGTCAACAAGATAAAACAGCCAGTCCAGGTCAGCGTCTTCCCCACATATGGTCTATAAACACTTACAAATGTTATAGTGAGGAAGATAATTAAACCATATTGGTAAATAGAGTTTTGTTAAAAGATGGATTGTTGGTGACTGCATTGGCGCTGACCTGATTGAGTAAATTAAGAGCTACAAGTCAATATTTCAATGAATTTAAGACTTTTTTAGGCCTAAAATTTAGTTTTTGATATTTAATACTTCAGGACCCTGTGGAAACCCTAATTTATAAATTCATGCACATTTCTCTTAAGCATTGCTTTATGAGATAATCAAAACCGTGCATCAAAATATGTGTATGGAAACACCACTAGTGAAGTTTAAACCACCAAAACAGCAGTCTGGGATGTTGTGCACAGCAGTCTGGCCAGGTTTCTGAGTGAAAAGGGCCACGAGACCGTAATTCTCTATTTTCCTGTCTCTAACACCGTTTATCCTCTCCGGTTTCTCCGCTAACGTGATTAGGACCGTCCCAAGACACGCGCTCTCAGAGAAAGGAGAGAAGACGCGATAAAAATCTTCACTTTCCACAGCCTTCAAATCTTGTTGGCCCGTCATAATAGCCCATATAGCGCTGGTGCGTCTCGCGGACATCTCAGGGGACGTCCCGACAGTCTTCCTGAAGCACATCGATGCCAACACGATTAACAGGAGAACACCAACCCCCCGACCGATGAAAGCCGATCCGGCCATTTGCGCTGGGGAGAAAATCCTCAAAGTGTCATCTTCAGGCCCGGGCGAGGGAGCCGCTGGACATTAACGTTTCCTTGTAAATTAATAAAGCCCATTTTGCCCTTCTTATCTTTGTTTTGACCAACATTAGGACCAAATATTTACATTGCGCGCTTTAAGTGCGGATCGGGTTGCAGAAATCTCTTCCTGTAGGCCAGATTCCAATCTATAACCGTTTTTGGACGGGCATTGCAGAGCTTCTAATCGGGTTTGGCCAATAAGCACAGTTTTCACAAGGCTGTCGGCAAGCTGTCATGAGTATCGGTGGTCTGCACTGAGGTAGCCTCTTCAATAATACAACATATCGTGATGGTCAACATGTATTATATTGTTATAGAGGCCACTTCAAAACTATACTCAATAGCTATTTATTAATTAAAAGCCACCTGTGATGCAAAATCAACTTTTGGAAGCTGTTAGAACAGAAGTGTGTGTTGTATAGTGTGTCCACAGTCATATTGGAGTGATAAAAACACGACAAGTCTCTTAAAATTTCCTGATGTTAAAAATAGGATCCAAATCCCAGTGATTTTAAGGCTGACCGACCTGATGGAGTGCGGTTCACCGCTCACCGAATTGATTGACAGGCATGTATTAACCTGTATCCATAGTAAGTGCATGACTCATCATTTCAGAAAGGCTTGAATAAACTCCTCCACAAATACACCAAATACCCTTACTGTGGTGTTTTGACTCATAAACTGGATCTCTGCTTCCTCTGTGTCAGTCTATCACTGACTGCTGTTTATCTGACGCAGCAAGAGACACTTGAGAACCAGCTCCCATCAGTGTCGTCAATTTGGCAACCTGTGCTCGGGTTTGTTTTGAAACAGGTGTGCAATACCTAGATCAACCACTGGGTGTCAAACTTACATACTGCACCTTTAAAGAACGGTTTTCTGGGAGAGAAACAAACCTCATATCGACTTCATTGAAGGTGGTCAGCATGGCACAGGTGTTCTGCGCTTCCTTCAGCCGCTGAGCGATTCGCAGTCGCATGCGGTTCATCTTCACCTGAGAAGCAAAAACATTCATATTCAATATTCTTTGCTTTGTATATTGGACTCATATGCACAGTTCACCCACAACTCTGAATATGTCAAAATAAATAGGTCTAGAAGGGATACAGCATCAATATAGCATAATGTTGGAGCCACTGTACAATTTTAATTAATATTTATACTTTACTGTGAGGGTTAGACAATAATAATATGCAATTTAATAAATAATATGAATAATACCTGGTATAGTTACTGTTTTGACCTTACTGTGATGGTTAGGTTTAGGGTTAGGATAGGGGTTGATGTTAATAAAATATAAGTAATGGGCAATTTAATAAATGATATAAATAATTCTCAATAAATCCAGCCGCAGCTGGAACAAGTAACGAGATAAAGTTTTCCACTACATCGATCGCGGATGTTTGGTTAAATTAGGCGGATGTAAACAGTGTAGAAAAATTATAATAACTATAAAAAGAACGTGTCACTAAATATACTTAGACGGCCCGCCCAAGTAAAGTATATGTGTGGCAAGCACTAAGTCAGACTAAATAGTATAAACTTTGATTAGCCGTCTTGTTTGTAATCTTTGGCAGAACGCCTTCCATTTTTCATCACCGCATTATCTGATGACTGAATAGCAAATGAATCATTCGAATGATCGTTCAAATGAATCTAATGAATCATTTAAAGCGGTTCTTCTAAACCAAATGATCCAGTCTAGATGCAGTTAACTGTGCATGCGTGACTTAGAACTTTCGGTTTTGTTTTGTTTTTAAATGCATAATGTATAACAAACGGTTGTGTATTTAACAAAAACAAGTTATTTTGAGTCATTCAAGTCAAGTACAAGTCAAGGGCCCTATCATACACGCGGCGCAGTGTGGCGCAAGGTGCGGCGCAGTTGTCTTTTGGTAGTTTCAGCTTGGCGCAAGAGTCGTTTTGAGGCGTTGCGCTGTGCTGTTTAAATAGCAAATGCATTAGCGCTCATTTGTGCGCCCATAGGCGTTCTGGTCTATAAAGGAAGGCGTTCTGAGGCGCACTGCTGGCGCGTCGCTATTTTGAGAAACTAAAATAGATTGTTCATTAGACCAAAACAAACCCGGTCTAAACTCCAGCGCAGAGTTGCGCCTCGCTTACACACTGCTTAATACACACAAGAGAGCAATAGGCAAATATCTTTACATATGAAAACATGTAAATATTAAGGATATATATAGGATATAATAAGAATAGATATAGAATATAAATATAAAGGATTAAAATATTACAAAACATTATTTTCTAGCCTACATAAATATGAAAAATCACTGCTTTTATGTCTTCTTCATCTCGGGAGGCTTTTTCAGTTCATTCATAACAGTTTGCTTTTGTATAATGTTATTATTATTAGCAGTATTATTTATTATATCCATATTTATATTTGTTTTATTAAAAACAAGCTTAGATTTGCCCACCTGTCAGGTTTTAGACCATATGGGGCACAGCATGTGTTTTAGGATATAACTCAGGTTTTTGACCCCACTTCATTATTATTGTTCATTTATTCATTTGCTGGAGATTAGAGCTGAATTTAGAAATAGTTTAGGAAACGAATATTTGCGCTTAACAAATTAAAGTATTTATTTATAGACTAATTAATGTCTGTGCGTAAAGGTTTCCCTATCCAAGAGCGAAAGTGAAAGTAGATCCATTATCTCTCATTGTCACGCAGTAGATGCTCTGTTTAACTGTTTTCTGTGAACTGTTTGCTTGTGAAATGCTCAGTTTTTCCACTTAGACTTACTTTGCGTCCTGTAAATAGTGAATGCGCTCTTGGCGTGACGCAGTTGACTCTTAAAGGGAATGGGAGATGAGACTCTGATTGGTTTATTCTCAAAACACACCTATAACTCATTAAGAAAATAAACTCAACCCTTTTAGACCATGCGCCTTGGCGCAAGACAGATTTTCCCGTCGTTAAATTAGCAAAAACGCGTTCTGACACGCCCTGAAAGCGTTTGCGCTCTGCGCATGGACCCTCAAAATAGAGCCCTTAGTCTCAAGTCATGACAGTCAAGTCCAACTCGAGTCTTTTTTTTAGATATTTGTCAAGCAAGTCTCAAGTCCTAAATTTTGTAACTTAAGACTGATTCATGTGACTTGAGTCCCTCATCTCTGCTACAATCTGTTTCGTTTGAATGAATCTTTATATGCATGTAAAATGTGTTTAGTTAATGCTCACACAGCAATAATGTGAGAGCATGTGTTTGATGACGGACAGAAAAGAACACAACTAACCTATATTTAAGTATACAGACATTCGTTAAACTAATTTCCATGACTTTTCCGAATCTCTGTGGGTTGTTCAGTTTTTCCAAAACTTTTTTCAGGCCTGGAAAATGCCAAGTCAAAATTCCATGACTTTTCCAGGATTTTCATGACCGTATGAACCCTGATCACATATACGTAATACACATTTTAGAAGCAATTAATCTTCGCCCAGCAGTATTTCTTTTATTTCTTAAACTTATCATATTTTAAATTTCTTTTATTCTTGTTTGTGTAAAACACTTTGAGATAAGGTTATGTATGAAATGTGCTATACAAGTAAACTTGCCTTGACTAAAGCAGGAATTTGCCTTCAGAATACAGAGACACCTAGCTGTATGCAGCTGGAGAATGAAACATGGTGTAGTGCTGACTGAGTGGCTGTGTGTGTCTCACCCTGTGCTCTGATCGGGGAGCTTTAGCTCCAGTGTCTGCAGCAGCAGCAGCAGGAGCAGCAGCAGTGGGTTTGATGGCTGAAACTACAACAACACACACACAAACTCTCAGTTCCAACCTGAATGAAGAGCTCAACCTCATCTCAACTGCATCCATCTCCATCTACAGCACCAAGACGCCAGAAAAGACAGACAAATAATAAAGTAGATTGAGTGTACTTCTCATGTGAGCTGCACTGACCTGGTTTGGCCTGGATGGGCTGGGCTGGCACAGCGGGTACAGGAGGCATGCTGGAGGGTATGGGTCCACCCGCAGGGGCAGCAGCAGGGGCAGGGGCTGCAGGAGCAGGGGTCTTTGCTGCTGGAGGAGGAGCCGCCACCGCTGCTGCCGTCTTCACCGCTCCAGCTGAAACAGTTCATCACACCACAGCTCAAACCACTGCACAAGCTCACGTTTACAACAACAACAACAACAACCATCACCACAGCCAGACCACACTGCAGTTCTGACGCTGGGTATTAAGGAGATGGAAAGTTTTAAAGGAGGTTTCTTCAACACTTCAAATCTCAACAGGGGGGAAGGGGTACTGTTTTTAATGTCAGCTAGCCCACTAAATATAACATCGGACAAATATGGACATGAACAAAAATTCATGTCTACATGTGAACAAAGATTCATGAATTCATACATTTTAGATTGTAAAAATGAAGCTAATAACTAAAAACTTGATTAGTTATCAATAAAATAAGTTTAATAATAACAACAAATAATAATAATAATAATATCAATAATAAGAATAACAACAACAATAATAACAACAACAACAATAATAAACAATAGCAATAATAATAATATCAATAATAATAATAACAATAATAACAACAACAATAATAATAATAATAATAACAACAATAACATTATTAATAAACAATAGCAATAGCAATATTAATATTAATATTAATAAATAATAGCAATAATAATAATAATAATAACAATAATAATATTAACAACAACAACAATAATATTATTAATAATACTAATAATAAAAATGATAATAATAATAATAATCATATTAATAAACAATATCAATAATAATAATAACAATAATAATATTAACAACAACAATAATAACAATCATATTAACAATAGCAACAATAATAAAAATAACAATAATAATAACAATAATATTATAAATAATACTAATAAAAAATAACGATAATAATAATATTAATAAACAATAGCAATAATAATAATAATAATAATAATAATAATAATAATAACAATAATAATAATATTAACAATAACAACAACAATAATAACAATAATATTACAATAACAATTATAATAACAACAATAACTAATAATAATAATAACAACAATAATAATAATAAAAATGATAATAATAATAATAATCATATTAATAAACAATATCAATAATAATAATAACAATAATAATATTAACAACAACAATAATAACAATCATATTAACAATAGCAACAATAATAAAAATAACAATAATAATAACAATAATATTATAAATAATACTAATAAAAAATAACGATAATAATAATATTAATAAACAATAGCAATAATAATAATAATAATAATAACAATAATAATAATATTAACAATAACAACAACAATAATAACAATAATATTAACAATAACAATTATAATAACAACAATAACTAATAATAATAATAATAATAACAACAATAATAATAATAAAAATGATAATAATAATAATAATCATATTAATAAACAATATCAATAATAATAATAACAATAATAATATTAACAACAACAATAATAACAATCATATTAACAATAGCAACAATAATAAAAATAACAATAATAATAACAATAATATTATAAATAATACTAATAAAAAATAACGATAATAATAATATTAATAAACAATAGCAATAATAATAATAATAATAATAATAATAATAACAATAATAATAATATTAACAATAACAACAACAATAATAACAATAATATTAACAATAACAATTATAATAACAACAATAACTAATAATAATAATAATAATAACAACAATAATAATTATTATTATTATTATATATATCTTTATCTTTTGACTGAACAAAATTAACCAAACCCAATAACACAGCCATACACAGCCAATGAAGTTAATAAATAAACACTTTTAAAGTGTTACCAGTTAAAACTCACTTTTTATTTACGGTTGGTTTGAATATCGTTAGACCCCTAGTAATGGTTATATTGTGCTGAAAGCAGAAGGAAACGTGTCTGACCTCCTTTCTTGAGCTTGAACAGAGGAGTTCCTCCTTCCACTTTTCCTCCATCAGGAACCAGCAGCTCCTCGATCACTCCTGCAGCCGGAGAGGGGACCTGCACTGACGTCTGCCACAAACACACACTAAAGTCAACACTGCACAGACACACTACGTCAAACTATGAACAAAACTGCAGTGTGTTCCCCTCCGGCAGAGATTAGGCCTGTCACAATAATCAATATATGGACTTATGGCACGTGGACATCACCTCAATCCTTTTTGGTGATGCAATAGATTTCGCCTTTACACAATTCTAGCAACATTTTCTATTAACATCTCTATTGGAGGTGTCAGAGTCAGTATGTTTCAAAAACACTATGGTATTTACTATACATTACTATAGTATATTCTCATGTGGGTGTCTCACGACTGAATATAGATCTGGCAGCGGATATCGCAGCCTCTGTTACTTCATCGTTAACATTTATGAGTATTTATTTAGGATATGCGTTCCACATTCTGACTCCAATACCTGATTATTAAACTGTTAAAATGACTATGACTAAATGAATTATTCTTAACAATAAAATAAAATAATATTATTTTAATAATAATAAATAATTATTATTTAATAATGATTATATAATGTTATTTAATGAATAATTATTTTAATAATAAAATAAAATAATAAAAGGAGTGTACTTGCATTGTGATGTTATTATATTACCATTCTGGGATTATATAATAAGCGGCATTAAATGGTCTTACAATGACAATAATATCTGTATAATATCTATATAATATCTATATATATATATATATATATATATATATATATATATATATATTTTTTTTTTTTTTTTTTTTTTTTGATGCAATATATCGTATGACAAAAAATAGGTATTATGAAATGGCCTGGCACAGCTTCATATAAACTAAATATCCTCATAATTCTGACTCTTTCATTGCCTTTGCATTTCAGAATTGTGACACAGCAATTAACAAATGTGTGTGTGAGTTTGACAATATTTACATATAAATAATTATACCTTTTTATAATTATTATTAATAATGACAATAATAAATGTAATTATCATGTTTCATTAATAATTAACAATAACATTAAATATGAATACATAAAATTACATAAAAATCTATAAATTATAATAATAATAAACACTTTTTACCTTATCGGTCTCGATTTCACAGACGACCTCATCCTCAGCGACTGAGTCTCCAACAGCTAAACAAACAAACAAACAAACAAACAAACAAACAAACACACACACACACACACACACACACACACACACACACACACACACACACACACACACACACACACACACACACACACACACACACACACACACACACACACCCAGATGAGACCTTTTTTTTAAAACTTTAACATGTAAAGCATGAATAAGCAGCGATATCTCAAAGATTATGCAAAACTGAGTCAATTAAAATTTGAATTTGCATATGCAAAATAAAGCACAGTACTGTCCTTATTCTACAATGTGGAAATGTGCTCGTTTTCAGAATATTTTAGAACTTCCTAGTCATTTCTCCCATAGGCAATTGAATGAGAATAATAAACGGCAGAAAGCGGTCAAACTCTACAAACAAGTGTGTTCATGACTATACAGAAAAACTAGAATAATATCATGAGAACAGATCAGTTTGCAACATCAAGCAGAAAAACGAGATGATTTTAACATCTAAAAATGAATGGAAGTGAATGAGGCCTGAAGCCTCGAACCAAAAAGATTCACATAGCTGTGTCCACTCATACACAAAGAATAAGGTGAATATTAAAATAAATAAATCTTTACATGTATAGTTCACCTAAAACTGAAACTCGTGTCATCATTTACACTCTCTTATTCAAAACCATTATGAGTTTCAATCTTCGGTTAAAGACAAAAGAAGATATTTTGAAGAATGCTGGAAACCGGTAACCATTGAGTTCAATAGTATTTATTTTAGCTGCATGTCAATGGTTACACATTTTCAGCTGTCTTCAAAATCTCTTATTTAGTGTTCAACAAAATAAAAAAACACTTAAGGTAGCGGCATGGGGGCTCAGTGGTTAGCACTGTGGCCTCAGAAAGAAGGTGGCTGGTTCGAGTGCCTACAGGGGCTGTTTCTGTGTGGAGTTTGCATGCTCTCCCCGTGTTGGCGTGGGTTTCTACCGGGTGCTCCAGTTTCCCCCACAGTCCAAACACATGCGCTATAGGAGAATTGATGAGCTAAATTGGCTTTAGTGTGTGAATGTGTGTGTGAATGTACTGGGTTGCGGCTTGAAAGGCATTCACTGCGTAAAACATATGCTGGAATGGTTGGTGGTTCATTCCGCTGTGGTTACCCCTGAAAAATAAGTCACTAGGCCAGAGGAAAATGAATGAGCACTTGAGGTTGTGCATATAGTGAGGACATTTTGATTTTTGGGTGAACTATCGCTTTAATTGAACTCATATTTTTACTAATACGTTTAAGGCTTCAAGATTAATTTATAGCGTCGATTTATTGAAGAAACAAGGAAAAACACGTAGCCTTCTTACCTTTCTCCCACCTGACATCTCCCTCTGTGACAGACTCCGCAAACGCTGGGGTTTTTACTGTAATGACTTCATTCCCTGCAAACACACAAGACATTTAATGACTGTGCTGTGCACGAAACAGAAAATATCTTCAACACTTTAAAAACAATTTCTTTTATTTAACGGAAACGGCTATTTTCACAGCAGAAACATTTCATTGATAAATATACGATTAAAAACCCACCATCAAAAAAATGAGAAAAGTATGACTGCAGAGGGGTTTAAGAAATCATCCAAAGAGATATTCAAGTGCCACCAGGTTCAACGTTAAGGATTTTTTCTACTGGGCCGATTGGGCCAGTGGTTGAGATTTATTACTTGCCCTGCCCAAATTTTCCCTGACCCTACCAAAAAAAAAAGTTAATAGCTATTTCTTAGCCACATATTTTAAATAATGTGGCAAAATAATGTCTGTGAATCTAGAATGTAAACATTTTAAAAATGCTAATAAATGTATAATAAGCAAAATTCAAAAGAGCAGTATGGAAAATGTGCTGGTATTTTATTGCAATTATAAATTATTATTATAAAAATGGCTTGACAAACTGATATATGATATATATACACTGATGTATGTATATATTTATATATTTATATATATATTTATATATATATATATATATATATATATATATATATATATTAATTAGATATGATTTATTAAATAATTAAAAATATATTAAATAATATTAAAAATATATCAAATTGAAAAAACGTAAAAATTACTTTCTGGGTTTATGGTCCCTTTAACCTCTTATTTATTTATAACCTCTTTTTGTTACATGCATTTATCTTTCTCTTTGCTATTTGGGCTTATTGGAACCTAATTAGAATATAAACCTAAGCATCATCTTTTGATATGATGTACTTTTAGAAAAAAAACTATGTCAATATATGTGGACTCGTGGTCCAAATTTACATCAAACACTTTTTACTGATTTTTTTGTAATGCATATTTAACATAGAAATTTGACTACCAGAGAGTAAAAACAACATTTTTCCCCCCATTTTGAACAGTTTAAAATAGGGTTTGGGACATTTGATTTGTTGCAAAACAGTTGCAGGATGGCACTGCATGTCTGTAACAAAATATAAAACATTCAAAGTATTTTAAATAAACACTTAAGAGCTCAATGTGCTGTCCACGTATGTGCACACTCAGGCCCTACGACCGTCAGAATAAAGAACCGTCAGGAAAAAGGTGAAATGCTACACTCAGATGTCAGAATATCATGTAGCGTAGAGACACTGATTCCACAACTCATTGCATGTTAAATATTTGCAGTCATTTATGACAACCCTATAATAAACGGCTGTCTGCTTATTATTTACCTTATATTATTATTACAACATGTTTATTCTGAGTTGGATAAAGATAAATATTGGTCACACTTTACAATACATTTTAAATAGTTCATGTATTAGCTTACATGAACTAATATACTAGTACAGCATTAATCATAGTTCACGAAGGCATGATTAAAATCCAAATGCATGCTTGTTAACATTAACATTATGCACTGTGAGTAACAATAAACTTCATTTAACAACAGACTTGATTTTTCATTAATGTTAAGAAAGACGAGTGACGGCTGTAATAAATGCATTGTTAATGTCAGACCTCAGATAAGAGCACACAAATGAGGTTGTGCATCTGTAACACTGCATATCTCTGTAAAGACGCAGTGTGTGTGTGTGTGTGTTATACATACTGTGAGCGGCTGTGGTCTTGAAGTATCTGATCTGATAGACACTAGAGCGGGTCTCACACCTCCTGAAAAACACACAGTGTGGTGAGATCTTACATTTTATCCACATCCATAGGAAATGTCAGAGCTCAGAGACACTCACGGGCTGTTCTGGAAGCTGACACACTGACTAGCTGCTATACCTGCGGGAAAAATCCGACACATGAGCAAGTTTGTTTGCACTGTCAGAATGAGACGGCTACTGTACATTAACAAAAACAGCTGCTGAGGAAAAAAAAAAACAGGGATGCGCCATTTATCACATATCATATATAATTTCATATACCTAATCATATATCCCATCATATCTCAAATAACATATAATATACCAAATCATACCATTTCGTATATATCGACTCATATATATCATATCTTATCATATATATATATATCACTTCCTATATAAAATCATATCAGCTATATAGGTTTTGGGTAGGATTAGGGACGTTTAATAAAAACTCTACTTTATAACAACTAAAAAAGCAGTTAATATTACAATAATAGGCAGTATTAATGGCGTTAATCGTGACTAAAGTGTTACCATTGTGACTAAAGTGTTACAGTGTGCAGGTTAGTATGTAGTGCAGTTGACAGAGTCTCTCAGCTCACCTGATGTAGCCCGTCTTGCGAGAACACTGTTACCCTGAAAGAGGAAGATGAAGACATTAATGCATCATCAACGATCAAAATAACAGCACTGATCAGCCTATAAGCACTGACTGAATGAGAACACAAACATCAGGGCCAACGTTCAACCT
This sequence comes from Danio rerio, assembly GCF_052040795.2. Lineage (NCBI taxonomy): Eukaryota > Metazoa > Chordata > Actinopteri > Cypriniformes > Danionidae > Danio > Danio rerio. The sequence continues at coordinate 58,486,030 of NC_141037.1, read as the reverse complement.
GATAATCTTCACAAACAGCACAACAATTAATGACGTCAGTGCATATTAAACGGTTATGATTATTACTGAACCGATACCGAATTGTCCGCGTCTGCATAGCGGTGCACCGAAGAAACTATTAATTTTGACACCCATAATTTCGACTAAATCCAGCCATAAAGAAGTCCGTTTTGGGTAGGCATGGGCCAGTGTAAGATTCTGATAGCCTTGGATAAAAATATCCCGGTTTCACCCTACCACGGTATTGTGATCACTGCTCTGAAATATTTATTTTTTAAATGTCTGGGTAAAAAACAAGAGCTTTTATTTCCTTTTGAAAACAATATATTGTATTTTTTGAAAGATTTATAATAGTTTGGAGCAGTAAACACATCAGTCTAAATAATTAAAATGAATCATTGACTTCTGCTGTCTTCATTTTTTTCAAAAACACTGATTTCTTTAATTAAGTTTTGGATTTTTTTCTGCTGGAGATACTGTTGTCCTAAAAAACAAACAAAAAAGTGTAAATAAAAAAACTTAGACAAAGCTACAGAAAATTTTGGTGGTATTATAACCTTGACTTTTCCAAACCTCGATGTGCCAAGAAAACGGTTATCGTCCCATGCCTAGTCCTGACCCCAAAACAAAAACCAGAATAAAATATATATACATTCAAAACAAAAACCCTGAAGCACATCAGCATGTAATGGCAAAGCTTCAAACACAGCCACAGGCCTTTCCTGAAGGTGACTGAAATATCTGCGCCACATGATCCATCTATGTGCTCCATGTCAGAGATTCACACGTGCTGCAGGGTCAACACACACCAATACTACATCTGAGGACTTTGACATACAGACGAATGAACTGTTCAGCCTTTGCTCCTCATGCACTTAAACATGAGCCGTTCCCTGATCTACTCTTACAACAGCTAAATAGACAAGATTTATAAGGGCTGCACGATATATCGCAAAAGTATCGTTAGCGCAAAAATAGTATACACAATATATGTGTGATAAATTACCTTTATTTTATGCATTGGTTGTTTATCTAAATCTGACCAACCAACTGAAGTCTTATCTTTAGCCCCACCTCGTCAGGACTTGCTGTTCTGCTATTGGCTGGAGCTGAACCCAACGCTGAAAATAATAGGCGGAGTCGAGATGACAGAAGAAGATGCCAACAGCCAATCAGAGTCAGGACATGTGCTGCAGGATTTCAATCATTCATAGTGCTCTAAAGGCGAAATATTTGAGTTTTTTGGTGTGAATTAGCGTTAATTAAATGTTTTGATGTTAAAATAATTATATAAATGAATGATTTTAAAAACATAGCTAATAAAAATAGCATTTTTCTATACGGAAATATTATATTGTAAGAAATATCGTTATCACAATACTCAACATTAATATATTGCATATTTTCCCATTATAGCTCTAATATCTGTCTATCTATCTATCTATCTATCTATCTATCTATCAAATTAAATTGGAAGCACTAAAAATGTCTTTAAATATTAAGTCTGAAATTGCATGCGTGACTTCAAAACAACATTAGCACTATTTCATTGAATGTAAACAATGTTAGTGATAGTCATCGGCTGCTAATATGATTTAGAATTTGCAAACAATCCTTTTCTGGAATCATATCAAGAAGGTGAAAGTCTGAATGTGTGAATATAAAACCAACTTCACCCAAACCATTAAAAGCATGAGAACGCGCAAGAGGAATACAAACCGAGCAAACACACTGTCATTACACAAGTCAGAACTCATGTAAATGTAGTGTGCGCGTTTTCACAGAGGACCGATCACCAGGTAAACTTTAGAAGGGATACAGCTGCAGATACCCTGTACAACAATAATGAATATTTACATTACTGTGAGAGCTGGGTTTAGAGTTGGGGTTGACATTAATAAAATACGTTTTATGGATAATATAATAAATAATATTAGTTATAATTGCTGTTTTCACATTACTGTGATGATTGGGTTTAGAATTGGGGTAACTTAGACATTAATAAAATACAATTAACGGATCATTTAATAAATAATATGACTAATACTCGGTATAACGACTGTTTTACATTACTGTGAGGCTTGGGTTCAGGTTTTGGACTAAGGGTAGACGTTAATAAAATACATTTAATAGAGAATTTATTAAATATTATAAATATCACTCTTTAACTACCGGCCGCAGCTGTATCCCGTAAAGCAGCAGCCGCCCAGCCGGATGGTCGCTCTGACAGCAGCCGCTCCTCTGTGACCTCTCGCCGGTGTCCAGTGCGGCTTTACCGCGTGTCAAACAGCTCATGTAGCACACGGAGCGCCGGTGTGTCCGTCATGTGTGTGTGTTTATGTGTGTGTGAATACTCTGTTGCTCGAGTGTGTTTATGTGTTGCTTGGTGTGTGTCCTGCTGCCCTTGGGCCCGCGCGCGGCCTACCAATGCCGTTACCGCGCGCGCTCCCGGTCCCGTCACGTCTCTTCGAGGAGCGCGGCGCTCCCGCACACACGTACCTGTCTCAGGGCGGTGATCGAGCGGCCGAGGCTCCGGCTCAGACAGCGGGAATGACACAACATGTCGTCGGTGAACCGCGCGCACTGCAGCTCTCACGGCACAGCAGCGGAAACAGCGCGAGCACACGTCGGAAGCAAAGCGGAACCTACCATCATGAGGTGGAGCGGGGGGAGCATGAATGGAACGTGCCATTGAGCTGTCATTCTGTGCACCGTGACACTTAAACATTTAAATTATTTTTGATTTGTTTCTTAGTTACTTTATTTTTTATGTATTTATTGTAATTATATATATATATATATATATATATATATATATATATATATATATATATATATATATATATATATATATATATATATATATATATATATATATATATATATATATAATATTATTATTATTAAATAAAATATTTAATATGTAAATATTTATATTTATGTAATTAAATCAAGAATGTACTTACTTTTGGCTCTGTCCTCTTTTATTTTGTCCTGTTTATATTATACTCATTTATGTATGTATATATATATATATATATATATATATATATATATATATATATATATATATATATATATATATATATATATATATATATATATATATATATATAAATATATAGTTTTTTTATCAATTATAATTTATTATTCTGTTGTTCTTTTATCGTTGATATGATGTAATAATATTTTATCAGCTGTTTCATAATTTGTATCAAACTAAGTCACATAATGTTAGAAATAAAATGATCTGTATTCCCTGTTACTACTGTTAATGAAATTAGAATGGGTTTCCATGCAAAAAATGACATTAAATGTAAATATAAGTGTGCAGCAAAAAATTGTTAAATCTATTTTATGTATAATTATTTTTTAAAATAAATAATTCTGTTTACTGTACAAAACAAAATACAAATATTAATGCACTTGCAGTGCTATTGCTTATAATGTACATTCACATATCCCCTGCATTTCATTAATAAAACTGTCTGTGATGCTATAGCACACTTGGAAAAAACTAAATATTCAATTAGAGGTTCAAGCAAATTCTCATATTTTAGGAGTTATTAACCCTTAATGTCATATTTATTTTCTGGAAATGTACTTTGTGGGGAATAATGTGACTCATCTTGTATGTAACTTTAATTTCTCTTTTTCTTTACTCTCTTTGTCCAGACCCCTTAGGATTGTGTATGCTAGCTTACCATTGTAAGATAGCACAGCATGATCCCTGATTGTATCACCCATTATTGTTGTCTATTTATTTATTTATTTTATTTTATTTGTTTACTTGATTTTCTTATTTTATACAATTTTGCAGTTTTTTCTATTACTACTTTTTCTTGTCTTTATTATTTTATTATCATTACTGTCAATAGGCAGTGTATTTAGGGTTTGTTGAAGTGGGTTTATATTAAAAATATATCTTTAAAAATAAAAGGAAAAAAAAACTTTTGTCTATGACTGTTATTTACCTTTTAAGGGCACTTTAAATATCTTTACTTTTAAATATCTTCATATACAGTTGAAGTCAGAATTATTCACCCCCCTTTGATTTTTTTTTCTTTTCTAAATACTTCTCAAATGATGTTTAACAGAGCAAGGAAACTTTCACAGTATGTCTGATAATATTTGTTCTTCTGGAAAAAGTCTTATATGTTTTATTTCAGCTAAAATAAAAGCAGTTTTTAATTTTTTAAAACTCATTTTAGGGTAAAAATTATATATATATATATAATTATATATATATTCTATAGTCTTTGTCTATAATTTATATATATATATATATATATATATATATATATATATATATATATATATATTATATATATATTATATATATATATATTTTTTTTTCTTCTCTCTATTATAGACAAAGACTATAGAATACACATTTGCGGCCAAAAATGAACGACAATTAATTATAGAATTTATTAAATTATCCATTGATTGTATTATCATCAACGTCTACCCCCACTCCAACCCTAGACCCAACCACCATAGTAATGTAAAAACAGTAATTATACCGAGTATTATTCATGTTATTTATTATATTACCCATTAAATTGTATTTTATTAATGTCTACCCTAACCCCCACCCCAACCATAAACCCAACCCTTACAGTAATGTATAAATATTAATGTTATACAGTGTCACAAACATTATACTATACTGACCATAGACTGTAGCTGTATCCCATCTGAAATATAGTCACCGACAGACAGTAGTTTGCATATTAATATCAGGCTGTGTTTGCAGTTTGTGATTGGCTGGTATGTTAATGAAGGGCGGCTCTGGCCGCGCCCACTCAATGTAGTGCGCTGAGAGCAGGCGCCGAGCTCACAGTCTGTCAGTCAAGCGTCTCCAGAGCAACAGGTAAGCGCGGTTTCTGCTCTCCTCCTCATGTGCTTTAAGTTTCTCCTCAGAAATCTTGACTAAACTAGTTATCGTACAGAAATGCTTATCACACATTAATTGTTTAATTGAGTAATTGTTTAATAGCTTATAATGATAACACTAAATAAGACACGTCTTAAGAAATGTTTCATATTAATTCTACGTGTTTACATGTTGAAAGTGAATAAAGTATGTTGTATATTGACAAATTACATATATAGGAAGTGTTTGTTATGTTAAATACAGTCTAAAATGCACTGTGGAGAGATTCGTAATACATTCAGTTTATTTTCTCGTCGATTTTTAATGTTACTCTGTCTATTTTGTTGACGTACTAAGTATGCTTTTAGGTTTATACTTTACTATAGCTTTGTTTTTGATAAAACAGAAGCATTTTCATGTATAATTAATAAACAAAAAACTCAATTCTTTTGAAAAAGAACACATCTAGGTATTGATGTATAAAACATGATAATGCTCTTTATAAAAATAAAAAAATAACAGCAATGATACCACCTATACAGATTAAAAGACCTAAATACAGATTGAAAGACGTAAATACAGACCTAAATACAGATTAAAAGACCTAATTACAGATTAAATGTACAGTTTAATGTGTACACTTAAAAAATACACCCAAACTACTTATTTATAATGTTTTTTAAGCAACACAATTTAAAGCATGTTTTTTGGGGGAGGAAAACTTAATTGTTTTATGTTCAATCCGCTTAAATTTGTTAAAATTATTCAATTAAATTAACCGATTTGTGTTAGGACAACATGAAGGAATTAATATTTTCATCCTCTCATCGTAAAAACTACACTGATCTCTAAAAATGTCCCTCAGTATGAATCTTCTTTACTCTTTCCTGTGAAAATTGCTTGTAAATAATGTAGTGTTAGGACAACATGAAGGAATTAAGTTAACTTATTAGTTTTTACAAATATAAGTCGATTAAAAATAGAACAATTAGGTTGCCCCCGCCCAAAAAATCTCAATAATTGTGTTGTTTCAACTCATTTTACATTAGTAGTTTCATTTTTCGAGTGTACAGTGTAATAGTATTTAATATTAATACATTCCTCACACTGTTTTCTCCACAGAGTATCAAAGATCAGCAGTTTACGGGCTCATATTCACCTGTAAAATCATGAATCTGAGTCCACCTGAAGCGAACATGCACAAAGCGAGCGACGGCGGCTGCATGGAGGTCAGCAAACCCGATCATCTGCTGCCGTGCTTTCGCAGAAGCGCATACGAAGAGCCTCTCGCTTCCTACCACAGCGGCTCCATCATCTCTCACCTCCTGCGCAAAACCATCCACAACAAGCTGACGTCGCTGGACAGCAGCCTCCTGTACCTTCCGTCTACTAACGCTGACTCCGAGTCCAACACGACGGATGATTTCCCAGCAGAGGACCAGAGCGGCAGTGAGGATCTGTCTGTGGGTGTGGACGCTGAGCGGCCTCTAAATGAACACCTCCAGGCCAAACGCGCCCGCGTGGAGAACATCATACGGGGAATGGCAGGTTCACCAAACGCCAGGACACACGGAGAAGCAGATAGCGACTGTAGAAAGGAGAACAAGCGGAAGCAAAGGCTCCCGCAGCATCAGGAACCCAGCAGAACCAAATCCAGCAAAGACGAAGAGTGCCACAAGCTGAAGGAGCAGCTCCAGAGCATGCAGCGCCTGCTGCATCAGCTCCAGGAGAAGATCTCGCACGTCTACGATCAAAACTATCTGGAGAACGAAGAACTTGATGATGACAGGAGCGAAAACCAAACCTTTGGTTTCAGCTCGGATAGAGCGGTGAAGAGTTTCCAGGAGACTCTTAAATGCGAGCTGAGCAGAACTGTGAGCGAAAGCATCGATATGGTCTTCAAGAAGCTCTCCAAGAGTCTCCCGAAGCAGAGTCCGCCGCAGCACGCAGAAACCGAGAACGCTATCAATCCGGACTCTCACTCGGAGCAGTCGGATTCTGAGGAGATGCCCAAAAGCAGGAGCTCGTTTGAGGATCAGACTGAAGCGCTATCCCTTGTGGTTCGCAAGCCCTCCTTGAGTCAGGGTGTGAAACGTCCCTTTCCGCTCCACCAGACGCCGTTTCAGTTCGGCTACAGCGCGCCTCTGCATGACAGCCAGATCCTGGAGCACCTGCTGAAGTTCGGCCCTCACTCTGCGTTCTCTGCGCTGCCCTGTTTGCCTGCAACACTGGAGAGGGCGTCGCCGGAGTCTCTGGATCACCCGTGGGAGAGCGTGAGGTCAAAGGTCAGTGGCGCGGCGGCAGCGGGTCACCAGCTCCAGCACCAGCGCGCAGCTCCTGCAGGACTGCTTTCCGTGGACTCGCTCTGCCTGCCGCATGTCAAGATGGAGGTGGCAGATCTGCAGAGCATGGCCGACCGCAGCTCCTACATGGCCCTCAATATATCCTTTCACAGCTCGTTCACAAAAACATGGAAAGCTTGATGTGCTGAGTTTTGTGTAGGCAGCAAAATGGCTTGGACACCAGGGATGCACCGATACCATCCCGTTACCAAAATCCTGAGTATCAACCGATACAGATCTGATCTTGATACTGTGTTTTTTTTATAAAAGCATAGTGCAGTTTCAATAGTTCTGGTGCTAAACTTAAATAATAAATCTTCTTTAGTAATAATAGCACACCTACTGTATATGACAGACCACACATTTTAACTAAAACATGATGCTTGCTGTGAACTAGGCTACATTATTTGAGCATTGATTACGACATTGATAGGATGTGTTATGGTCCAGCTCATGTTTCCTTTTATAATATTAAGATTTCTCTCTGATATCTGTAATTGGCTTCAACTACCGACCCGAATCATTGGTAAAATAACCTGCCTTTTAGCAAAGCCTGATGTTTTCCTGCAGGTTTGACGCAGACTAAACTAACCTGTCTGAGGCCTGTTTTCCATAATGAACATTCCCTCGCTGTAAAACAAAGTCTGCACATGCAAGATCGGATTTGGATCGGTTCCAGCTAACCGATTCCCGCAACCCAAGCTCATTCTGAAAACGTAGTCCCGCGGACGTTTCTGGAGACAGCGGAATACGTCCCGGGTGGTACGTACGGCCGCGTTTATTTTTTTCAAGCGAACGCTGCGGGGCGATGTGATGCTATTCCCTTTCGCGCTTGCCTTACCTCCTTGTGGAGGGCTTCCCCGCTGCAACCCGTTTGTCCACTCAGCTCAGCGTGTACGTCGGCAGGCTCGAGTTGTGGAGAGGGGTCGACCATGGCGAAAAATTAAGTGAACGAGTTTCGTGACAGGGTGAGAACGCGGCGAAATCCGAAAACGCGGAGGAATAAAAAAAAAAATCAGGGCTTTTGTTTTTTTGGATGGCTTTTGTAAACTGTTGCTCGGGTTTAGGGAAGTGAGCGGGCGGGCGGGTCGATCAGTAAAAATGGTTGGGTTCAAGGAAGGAGGAGGGCGAGTCGGCCGATTGGCCGGTCGCGCAGTCAATCATCCGGTTAGTCGGAATTCGCGAAAACAAAAACTGCAGCCGTACGTACCCGCTGGGACGTATTCCGCGGTCTCCAGAAACGTCCGAGGGACTACGTTTCCACAATGAGCCTGGGTTGGATACCCGATTCATCATAAATATGCGGTGTCGAACCGATATCCGATACAAGTATCTGGATCGGCGCATCCCTATTGGGTAGTACTGACATCTAAATAGATGCTCTTTAATACTGCGTACATAAAAAAACGTTTCTTCATAACAACAATCAATATAAAATGATATATACTATATATAATGAATAATAAATTTATAATATATAATATTACATACTATATATAATAGTAAACATAATAAATATACACAGTTGAAGTAAAAATTACGGATTTTTGTTTCACATATTTCCCAGATGATGTTGAACAGTTTCAGTAATTTCTCACAGTGTTTCCTCTAATATTTGTTCTTCTGGAGAAAGTCTTATTTGTTTTATTTGGGCTAGAATAAAAGCAGTTTTTAATTGTTTTAAAGTCATGTTAAGCTCAATATTATTCACCCCTTCAGCAATATTAGTGTTGGATTGTCTCCAGAACAAACCACTGTTATACAATGACTTGCCTAATTACCTTAACTTTACCCTAATTACCCTAGTGAAGCCTTTACATGCCACTGTAAGCTGAACACTAGTGTCTTGAAGAATATCTAGTCTAATATTATGTGCTGTCATCATGACAAAGAGAAAAGAAACCAGCTATTAGAAATGCAGTTACTCTAGTTACTAGTGATGCACAATAATTCTGCGGCCATATCGATATCGGCCGATACACATTATCGTTATCGGTCTAATATCAAAATTAGGTCGATATCTTTAAGCAGATAGATAACAGAACTGCCTGCCTTGCGCATGTGTGGGTCGAACTTGTTCAGACTTGTCCAGTGCACTATAACAGAGCTTTCCTCACATTGTTTATTACTTTAAAGTCCGTCCTTTCTTCGTGTGGTATTGCTGTTATATATATTGCTGGTATTGCTAATAACTCAGTAACTAAGCATGGCCTCAGGAAAAATATTAAATGTATGCACATATAAACAACTAGTTGGGTTGTTTGTAATCTAATATGGGTATTTGTTATTATTAGAAATGCGTTATTAAAACTACTATATTTCGAAATGTGCTAGAAAAATCTTCCTTTCGTTACACAGAAATTAAGTAAAAATATAAAAGAATTTAAATTTTACAGGAGGGCTAACAATTCTGACTTAAATAACTATACTAAAAGTATAAGGAAACATTTAATTTCTTAAAGGCTGCTCTTCAAATAATATCAAATATCTATTTTTTTACGTTAAGTCTAATCTGCTACTGTTTGTTACTCCATTTTTTGGAGCAATGTATATTTTTAAGCATTTATTAATATTAGTTCGGGCTGCACGGTGGCTCAGTGGTTAGCATTGTCGCCTCACAGCAAGAAGGTCTCTGTTTTGAGTCTCGGCTGGTTCAATTAGCATTTCTGTGTGGAGTTTGCATGTTCTCCCCGTGTTGGCGTGGGTTTCCTCTGGGTGCTCCGCTTTCCCCCACAATCCATACTTGAACAAAATTAGCCGTAGTGTTTGAGTGTGTGTGTGAATAGGTGTGTATGCATGTGCATCGTCTATGGAAAACATATGCTGGAATAGTTGGCGGTTCATTCCGCAGTGGCAACCTCTGATATATTAGAGACTAAGCGGAAGGAAGGTGAATGAATGAATGAATAATATTAGTTTAATATAGAAATAATTGCAGTATGTCTTAGCTTACAGTGCATTGACTAGTGTGAACAGATGAACGAAAGGTAATCCCTTAATTTCTGCCGTTAATACTACAATAATAATTTCTTTAACAATCTAATAATTATGTTTATTTTTTCCAGTAAGGTCTGCATCTCTTCTAAGAATGATAAATGTATATTTTTGATTTATTAATGAATTCTAATTCTAGTTCTTATATTTTTATTGCTTGTACACAATACCACAAATGATCAGCCCTTTTACACAAATTATCTAAATAAAACAAAATAATAATCGAAAAAAAGACTACTCTTGTAAGAGTTCAGTTTTTTTTTTTTTTTGTCAGAAGTATGTTTTTCTTTCTTTCTTATTTTATGATGTTAAAATAATTAAGGTGTAATTACAATTATATCCTGTTAACATAAGCTAATGCATCACTAAAACTAAGAATGAGCGATCATCAATAGTCAATGTTACACACATAAATGACAGAATAACATCTCTGAGAGTCAGAAATGAAAAAGAAAGGATGCTAGATTTAATTAATGTTATTTATTAGATACTTAATGTAATAGTTAATGCCAGGAGTGATCGTGTTTGTCGCATGTGTAGAGTGCATTAACTCATGGCGTGGAAAAACATTAAGATTAATTAATAATCGCTGTATGAAGACTTTTGTTTCAAAAATTGAGCAATTTGATCTCAGAGATCAAGAAATGTTGGTCACACTTTACAATAAGGTCGTATTAGTTCATGTTAGGGGATGCATTTATCAACATGAACAACGAACAATACATTTATTACAGTATTTGTTCATGCTACAGCTGCTTTTCTTACATTTTTATGTCTCGTTTTTAATTCAAGTGTCTAAAAAATTCTTATATCAAGAGGCATTTTCTAGATGAGCAAAACATATTGTGTTGTTTTCAGTAATAATATGCCAATATTAAGTGAGTTTTTCCTTAAAACAAGCAAAATAATCTGCCAATAGGGTTAAATAATCTTGTTTTTCCTTTTGACATGAAGTAAGATTAGTTTGCTTTCCCCATTGGCAGATTACTTTGCTTGTTTTAAGGAAAAACCCACTTAATTTTAGCTATATTATTTCTTAGAACACAACAATATGTTTTGCTTGCCTAAAAACTCTTCCTGATTTAAGAATTTTTAGATATTCAGACTAGAATCGAGAGAAAAAATCCAAGTAAAAATGTATTTTTTGCTGTGTAGTTAACTAATATACAGCTGTTAATGTTTACTCAGTGCATTAACTAATGATTACAAACATGTTACTTAAAATATAATAAAAAGGAATTATAAAAAAAAACAATGTTAACAAGCATTCGTTTGGATATTAATAATGTATTAGTAAATGTTGAACTATAATTAATTAATTTTGTAGAAATATTGTTCATTATTAAGTCATGTGAGTAAATACATTAATGAAACCAATACATTAATACATTAAGGAAACCTCATTGTAAAGTCTGACCTATTGGATTGTATAAGCATTGCAGATCTGAGCGATGCACAGACACATCCAAGCATCTTTTATTTTTTTCCAGAAGACACTTGCATGCAGTCAGATTTCCGCTGAGATATTTTCAGCTGTGGTTTTTTCTGCATGTGAACCTGCAGCACAAGAAACGCGAGCAGGAGTCGCAGAAAGACGTTTCATCTGTGGACGACGCTCTCTCTTTGTTTAGCAGCGTCCGCACGTGAAAAAGCCCTCTTTCTCTAGTTGACTGTTTTTATTTAATACACAGTAGTTAACATCGAGATATTGCTGAACAAACTACCAGCTCTCCAGCTCTCTAGCTCGCCGAACAATCGCTGAATTGAGTGCAGCGGTGAGCAGTTCCACTAACGCAGACTTCAAGGAGAATTTCTGCTTTGATCTCGGTAACCCCAAAGAAAATTGTAGCATCTTCTTTAATCTGGGCTCAGTAATGACTTTAAGTCCAGGAAAAGACAAATAAAAAGGAATACAAGGCTTTGATAAGAATTGTTAGGAACAAAAGCCAATTTTCAAAGGCAGAAAAAGCAACAGTTTCTCTTCTGGAAATTCTCTGATTTTTTCTGCTTTTTTTCCTTTGCCTCGGACTTGAAAAGGTGCGGAATATGTTTCTGCACTCTCAATGTGATTGGAGTGGATGAGAGAGGTCACTTTTGGTTGTTTGTGAAAAGCAAGCTCTCAGCCGTCATTATACACCATCATCAATGAGAAGACTGGTGTGTGTGTGTGTGTGTGTGTTTGTGTGTGTGTGCACATATGTATATCTAGATATCTTTATTATTTCTACACATGATCGTTTTAATAACTCATACTAAATCATACTAAATTTAACAACTCAACTTAATAACTGATTTGTTTCATCTGTGTCATGAGGACAACGCATAATATTCTTCAAGACACTAGTGTTCAGCTTAAAGTGACATGTAAAGGCTTCACTAGGGTAATTGGGGTAAAGTTAGGGTAATTTGGCAAGTCATTGTATAACAGTGGTTTGTTCTGGAGACAATCCAACACTAATATTGCTGAAGGGGCCAATAATATTGACCTTAAAATGAGTTTAAAACAATTAAAAACTGCTTTTATTCTAGCCGAAATAAAACAAATAAGACTTTCTCCAGAAGAACAAATATTAGAGGAAACACTGTGAGAAATTCTTGAATGGCACTTTAACATGAGTATCTTGTAAAATAATTAGCATATTATATTCTGTCATCATGACAAAGACTATTAGAAATGAGTTCTTTCATTCGTTCAGCTTAGTCTCTATTTCAGAAGTTGCCACAGTGGAATGAACTGCCAACTAGAACATGCAAACTCCACACAGAAATGACAACTGACTCAGCCGGAACTCGAACCAGCAACCTTCTTGCTGTGAGGTCACAGTGCTAACCACTGATCGACCAGGCCGCGTCTATAAATTAGTTGTAAAAACTAAAATGTTTAAAAATGTCTTTCAATTAAAGAGCATTTGTGAAATACTTAAAAAAGGATTGCAATTTCCAAGCCAAGCTCATTCTGGAAACGTAGCCCCGCAGACGTTTCTGGAGTCCGCGATTTACGTGGCTGGAGGTACTTATGGCCGCGTTTTGTTTTTTATCGAGCGAACGCTACGTGGCGGTGTGACGCCGCTCCTCCTCTTCGCGCTCGCTGGTTCACCTTCGTGTGGTGGGCTTTCCCGTCGTAACCAGTTTGTCCGCTTAGCTTGCAGTGTTAAGTTGACGGAGCGGAGGCCCGGAGGAGGAGGAGCCGGCCAGGGCGACAACCGGGATCTAGTCCGGGGAAGAGAGTTTCCAGAAATCAGGTAAGATGAAAAACAGAAACCAAAAAATAAAAGCGAACAAGTTCGCGACAGGGCGAGATCCGAAAACGCAGTCAAAATTGGACGAGGGCTTTTGCTTTTTTTCTGGACGGCTTTTGTAAATGGTCGCTTGGGTTTAGGGAAGGAGGAGGAGGAGGGCGGCTGCTGGGTCGGCCAATTGGCCGATCGACCGCCCAGTCGATTGTTCAGTCATTCAGCCAGTCAGCTGGACGGACGGTCGCTCCACAGCGGCTTTTCACGCGAGAATATCGCGGGCGCGAACGGTACGCGCTCCCGAGAGGCGTTCAAGACGTGAAAAAGCGTGCACAGCGGCCTCTCGCAGATCCGCGAAAACAAAAACTGCTCGAATACGTACCTCCCTGGACGTATTTCGCGGTCTCCAGAAACGTCAGCGGGGCTACGTTTCCACAATGAGCCCGGGTTGCAACTTCACAGAAGGGCTGATCATGCTGCCTTCAGCTATATTTAAAACACTAGAAAAACTTGCTGAATGCTTCGTATTTAAACATTACTGTAGGTGTATAATAAATAAATATATCATACAGAGATCCTGGTGCTTCATTAATGCAACAGTTCACAAAGAAGAAAGCTGGAGAAAACAGCCTGTATTCGTTGTTCCTACCCAGCAGGCACACAACATCATAAGACGTTAATATTAGGTTAGATTTTGATCGTGACGTCAGGTGTTCAAAATGTAATGTCTAGCCAGCATCTAAGGACAACGGTATTTTGACGTCCGTTAAAGCTAAAATTAAAACTTTAATTAAAACGTCGAGCCAACATCTTAAACCAACATCATATTGACATCAAATACTGACATTTGTCAGGTATGGCAATTAAAATCCATCATCTGATAGACGTCATAATGGTCACATCCACACAACGTCAAGCTGTTACATCGTTAGACGTTGATATTTGGTTGATTTTAGGTTGTGTTGGAAAGTAACCAAAATCCAACGTCAAGCCAACATCTTAAACCAACATCATATTGACGTCAAATACTGACATTTACTCATCAGGTGTGGCAACCAAAATCCAACATCTTATAGACGTCATAATGGTAACGTCCACACAACCTCAACCTGTAACATCGTTAGACGTTGATATTTGGTTGATTTTTGGTTGGGCGTTAGAAAGTGGCCAAAATCCAAGGTCTAGCCAACATCTTAAACAAACGCCATATTGATGTCAAATGCTGACATTTATTCGTCAGGTATGGCAACTAAAATCTATCGTTTGATAGACGCCATAGTGTTAACATCAACACAACCTCAACCTGTAACATCATTAGACGTTGATATTTGGTTGATTTTAGGTTAAGTTGGAAAGTATGCAAAATTCAACGTCAAGCAAACATCTTAAACCAACATCATATTGACGTCAAATACTGACATCTGTTGGTCAGGTATGGCAATTCAAATCCATCATCTGGTAGACATCATTGTGGTAACATCAACCTGTAACATCATTAGACGTTGATATTTGGTTGATTTTAGGTTGGATGTTGGACATTGACGTCGGCCTCGTGTTTGATTCTGATATCAACCCGATTTTCATTTCTAAACAAAATGCAACGTCTCCACGACATTGGGGTACAACGTCAATCTGACGTCATGTTGACGCTCTGTGCCTGCTGGCTACTATGCATAACAATGAGTTTTTTCCCCCTGACATTCTTCAAAATATCTTCTTTTGTTGTTCAACAGATGAAAGAACATTTATATTCACTTAACTGTGAGTAAATGAAAAAGAAAGTCCCTTTAGGATGCAAACATGTTCATTTGAGCTCAGTATTTCACATTTGAAAGTTCTGTTTAAGCGTTAAGCTGATCCTCTGCATGCTCACAGGGAACATTTCATCTGGTTGTTTGGCAGCAAAGCAATTACTAAGGACAGATATGAGCAAACGGAGGCCTCTAATTGAAGTGCTTAATCTCATTTGTTTGGCTCTTTTTCTAGTTAGCGCATGCGGTCGTGTCTTAATCGACTCTCTGGTCAATACGGCGCTGTTCCTCTGCTAATTCATTTGGACTGATGAATAGGACGTATTGGTGTTTATTAGTTTGTCTGAATGCTGTCTATAATGCTCTCCGAGTGCTCAACACTGCGTCACACACTAAACGAATGACAAAAAAAAAACAAAACTTGAATTCGCAGTTTTTATCAAAGTATAATTTAACTTTGGTTCCACTTTACAATTTAATTTAATATAAAATATATAGTGTGTTCAAGAAATAGTTTGACTACTGTATATAGACCACTATTTTTTTTTACTTTGCTATAATGTAGATTTTTATTTTGGATTTATCTTTTTACCCTAAGATCAAGCTCTGATTTTGCTTTCGGCCAACTTAAAAAAAATGAAAACTGTAATTTCTAATAACTTAATTTATACATTTCCCTGGAATTATAGTTTTGATAGGTTGAAACAGAAAATTGTCATTTAATATTAATTCAAGATTCATGATCAATGCATGATCGCACTCATAAAATAATTGCTTCGTACAATTTATAATTTACATTCTTCGGGTGATACAAAACACTAACGTTTCGGCACAATGCCTTCCTCAGTGTGTGACGCAATCCTCTCACTCCACCCTTTTGTCCCACAATCAGTCACATTGCGTCATTAGCTAGACTCCCACTCTCATTTTCATTTCAATATACCATAATTAACCACACAAGAAATATTTACCTTCATCTTCAAAAACAACATGTCACAGGAAAATAGCATATCAATTATGATAATTCACTTATTTATGTCTACATTAATACAATAACATTCCGACAGTCCAAAACGTAAAATTTAATATCAATTAAAATATCTATTCTGGTCAAGGAAAATTCAAATAAATTCACTCAAAGGTAGAAAACTTTTTTACTCTTAGATCAAAATATAATTTTGCTTTGGACCAACGTAAAGCTGAAAAAAGAGTAAAAAAACAGTAAATTAATATACAACCCCAAATCAGAAAAGATAGGGACATTATGGAAAATGCAAATAAAAAAATAGTAATTTCTTTGACTTGTATTTTATAGCAGACAAAACAACAAACATTATTTAATGTGTTCCTGATAATATATATATATATATATATATATATATATATATATATATATATATATATATATATATATATATATATATATATATATATATATATATATATATATATATTTATTTATTTATTTATTTATTTATTTATTTATTTAAAAAAGTTGTAATCAGGGAAGTAATCAGGGCTAGTAATCAGGGAAGACATTTGGATATTTCACCTTTAATCTGGAGGAGTTTTAGTGCATAAAGGACAAGAGCGCAAGCCTAAGCTAAACAACCGTGATCTCTGATCCCTCAGGAGGCGCTGCATCAAGAATCCTCACTCATTTATAAGCCAGATCAGCACATGAGCTCAGGACTACAGCGGTAAACCTTTGTCAGGCACCACAATACAAAGTTACATCCACAAATGGCAGTGAAAACTGTTCTGTGCCGAAAGGAAGCCCTATGTTAACAGTGTCCAGAAGCTCCGTTGAATTCTATAGGCTCAGAGGACCATCACACAGTGGAAACATGTACTGGGGTCAGATGAATCAGTATTTTAGGTGTTTTTTTGGAGGGGAGAAATGGACGCTGTGTGCTCCGGACCAAAAAAGAACAGGGTCATCTAGACTGTTACCAGCAACAAGTCCAGAAGCCAGGCTCTGTCATGGTCTGGGGTTGTGTCAGTGCCCTTGGCAGAGGTATCCTGCTCTTCTATGATGCTCCATTAATGCTGAACAGCACAGAGAGATTTTGGAGCACAATATGCTGCCTTCTTCTACAGGGTATATTTCCACAAGACAATGCAGAACCACATTCTGCACACATTACTGCGTCCTGCTGCGGAGGAAGAGGATACAGCTACTGGACTGGCCTGCCTGCAGTCCTGACCTGTCTCCAATAGAGAATGTGGGGCATTTTAAAGCGCAAAATGGGACACTAAATACCCAGTACTGTTGCTCCCTTTAAGACTTATTGCAGAAAGAATGAGACAAAGTTACACCTGAAACACTTCAGCACTTGGTGTCTTCAGTCCCTAAACGTCTGTTAAGTGTAGAAGGAACGGCAACATTACAAAGTGGGAAATGCTTTACTGACACAACTGTTTTTGAAATGTTTAGCAAGAACCAAAACTGGAATATGTGTTTAAAAATAATAATCATGAGGAACACATTACAGGATGTTGTTGTATTGTCTGAAATACAAGTCATAGTAAATTTATAAATGACTACTTTCCGTTTTTATTTACGTTTCTGTCCCAAATGTTTCTGATTTGGGGTTGTAGTCACAAAACACAAAAACTGCTAGGGTTAGGGTTAGCTTTAAGTCAAAGTTAATAAAATAGGGTAAAATCAGAAACCAGACTTCCGACTTATGAATTTGTTTTCAGAAAGTGAGTAAAATTTGCATAATTATAAAAATTAAATTGTTAACTTAACAGTTACAAATTAGAATGATTTACTTGCATTGTTTTAAAGTCAATGTGTTGCTCTGAAGGTGAGTGGTTAACTTGCTCTACACTGTAAAACATGCAAATGCACAATTGACCCAACACAAATCGATTAAGTTAACTTAACACCTTCAACAAATTTATGTGGATTAAACATAAAATAATTAAGTTGTCTCAATGGAATCTCAAGAATTGTGTTGTTTCAGCTCATTTTAATTAAGTAGTTTGAACAGATAAAAAAAAGTGTACGCAACTAATACATTTTTTATTTACAGCAGTTGACCTTTCTTCAGTGTGTTTGTGTGGTTTTGAGGCCTTAACTCTGGTTCACATTCAGGAAGGTCTGACCCCGAACCATCTGAAGAAAGCCAAGCTCATGTTCTTCTACACGCGATACCCCAGCTCAAACCTGCTCAAGAACTTCTTCCCTGACGTCAAGGTACGCTTTAAACTTGAGTGTCGTCAAATCCCGTGTGTCTCCTGTTGGTTTAAAACTATGGGATAATAATAGTTTTTATTACTATAACTTATTATTATTTATACTATAATTATTACTATAATTAACATATTATAATGTGTATTTTAATTATTATAATATAATAACTGTAATAAATGCAACGGTGCTCACAGGCAAATTTTTCAGAATATTGGACATATATACTGTATATACACACTACCTGACAAAAATAATAACTTGACTTCTAATTGGTCATAAGCAAAAGTGGTAGAAGGTGGATTTTTCCTATGAATCATCTGTTGAACTGCAGTGTTTACAAACGGGTAATTCGTCTATATATACTGTATGTGTATGTATATATATATATATATATATATATATATATATATATATATATATATATATATATATATATATATATATATATATACACACACACATTTAGGAGCAGCATGGTGGCACAGTGAGTGTGTGGGTGTGTGAGAGAATGAGTGTGTATGGGTGTTTCCCAGTACTGGGTTGCAGGTGGAAGGGCATCCACTGTGTAAAACATATACTGGAATAGTTGTCGGTTCATTCCCCTGTGGCGACCCCTGATAAACAAGGGACTAAGCTGAAGGAAAATGAATGAGTGTAAATGATGTGTACTCCTAATGTGAATGCCGGTGTATTGTAATAAGCGGTTATTACACACACACACACACACACACCAGCACAGTGCAGCTGTAGCAGTCAGTGAATCATTAGTGATAGTCCGCGTGTGTGTTCAGAAAGCAGTGTGTTTGCATACGGACACAAACTAGTGCTGCGGCGACGACTCCTGAATCGCTGGTTTAACGGTGACAGAGTTAAAAGAAGAGTTTCTCAAGTCAGCAAAAGGAGACAAAAGAGGCGGCGGAGAGGAGCACAACCTCCTCTATTCAGCGTTAACCCTTCAGCCGCTCCGCTTTCAGCACACAACAATAGAGGAGCGCTGAGCCCACCATACTGACCCATAGCCCTCTCTGTGTGTGTGTGTGTGTGTGTGTGAGAGAGAGAGCAAGTGTGTTTATATGAGTGTGTGTTTGTGTGTGTGAGTGTGTGTGTTTATATATGTGTGTGTGTGTGTGTGTGTGTGTTTATATGAGTGTGCGTATGTGTGAGAGAGAAAGCAAGTGTGTGTGTGTGTGTTAACATGAGTGTGTGTGTATGAGTGACTGTGTGTGTGTTTATGCGTGTATGTGTTTAAACAAGTGTGTGTGAGAGAAAGTGCGTGTGTAAAAATGTGTGTGTGTTTATATGAGTGTGTGTGTGGGGGGGGGAGAGAAAGTAGATTTACAGGTATATGAGTGTGTGTATGCATGTGTGAGTGTGTTTGTTTGTATGAGTGTTTGTGTGAAAGAGAGAGAATGTGTTTGTATGTGTGTGTGTGTGTGTGTGTGTGTTTATAAAAGTGTGTGTATGTGTGTGTGAGAGAGAAAGTGCATTTATATGAGTGTGTGTATGAATGTGTGTGTGTGTTTATATGAGTGTGTTTGTTTGAGTGTTTGTGTGAAAGAGAAAGAGTGTGTGTGTGTATGTGCGTATGTGTTTATATGAGTGTGTGTGTGTGTGTGTGTTTGTGTGAGTTTGTGTGTGTGTATGAGTGTTTGGGTTTGTGTGAAAGAGTGTGTGTGTGTTTGTGTGTTTATATGAGTGTTTGTGTGAAAGAAATAGTGTGTACAGTACGAGTGTGTGTATGTTTGTGTGTGTAATAGAAGGAGCAAGTGTGCTTATATGAGTTATATGTGTGTGTATGAGTGAATGTTTGTGTTTGTGTGTGTGTGTGTGTGTGTGTGTGTGTGTGTGTGTGTGTGTGTGTGTGTGTGAGAAAGAGAGAGTGTGTATATGGGGGTGTGTGTGCATGGGTGTGCATGAGCGAGTGTGTGTTTGAGAGAGAGAGCCATGTTTGTGTTTGAGTTTGCATGTGTGTGTGTGTGTGTGTGTGTGCACAAGACTGTGATTATGTGTGTGACTGTGTTCATGCATGTGTTTGTGTGAGTGTGTGTGTGTGTGTTTGTGGCACATCAGCACACAACTATGTATAATATCACAGGTGTGACACAGGTATTACAGCGCGTGTTGAGTTCTGAGGACTCGTTTCTCCACAGGCTTTATAAATCACACAGCATCAGTTCCTCAGAGAGTATAAAGGCTCCGGGTCGAGGACGGCAGTACAAAATACAGTTTGTGCAATTTGTAAAACAATGGAAAGCAATGGAATGTCCCAACAATTCACAAAAACAAGTGTGTGTGTCTAGCGGCGTGACCTGTGAGTGTGTGTCGTGTCCTGAGGCACAAGTGTTGTGATGAGTCGACACATCAGGAAAAAGGTCGCGCTACTGAACACTGCTGTTATTTCATGGCTCTGTTGTTGACTCTCGGCGTCTCACCGTCCCTCATTATTAACACTCTAACAATACACACGCACACACGCACACACACACGGAAGAGTGTTAGCTCTTAAAGCTAAAAACATCATTTACACAACACTTGTTACTCATTTTTACCACAGATATCACTGACTGCACTGCAGTTTCTGTCTTGTTTCTAGTCTGAACATCTCAAAACTCTTAACACAAGAAACATTTTCTGGACAATGCAAAATATTGTCGTTTATATATGAGAAATAGTAAGTCAAAATTACGTAATTATGTTTTTTTTATCTTGAAACAAGCAATATGAGGTAGGAGAAATGATCCTGTCTTCACTTTGACATGAGATTTTTTAGCTCGTTTTAAGGAAAAACTCATTTCATTTTTAATTATTTCTGAAAATAATTGTTCTACAATATCGCGTGGAGGTCGGGGACAGTACCTCTGGATTGGGCAATCGGTGTGGTGGTTCTCTTTTTTAAGAAGGGGGACCGGAGAGTGTGCTCCAACTGTAGGGGGATCACACTTCTCAGCCTCCCTGGGAAAGTCTATGCCAGGGTACTGGAGGTGGAGGAACCGGCTGATGATTGCTCAGTGGAGTGAGTTTCCACCGTTTCCTCACTCCACCAAAGTAAAGAGTAAAGAGAAAGTAAAGAGGCTGAATGGAGGAGGCTCGTTCTTTATCCTCGCGCTGCAGATGCTCTGTTTAACTGTGAAGCGTTCACACGTACGGATTTATCCATTATTAAAATAGCAGAAGTGGATATGGACACGACCTCAATACTTTTGCGTCATGAGCTTTAGACTACTACTTGCACCACTTCTTTCCCACACACATGTAAAATCTTTTATGATCAACAGCAAAAATGCCAATTATCACACTTCCCAACAGCGAAAACCAGCAACAATCAGGAATGCATGATTATCTGCTGTCATGGCTTTGCAATCAAACAAATCTGGTTATAATGGAAGTCAATGGGGCAAAAACGGCCCCCAACATAATGAAAGGGAAGTCAATTTAAACAAACACAAGACTTAAAAAAATTAGTTTTGGCCGGATTTTGTTCAAAATTAGGTCATTACAGTTCTGTTTTGATTAAACGTTAAAGCTCACGTACACTGAGGTTTCTATGCAAGATGTATAAATCAGACCGCTGGACTGATTTCTGCCGCAGCTCTGGACACAGTATCATGTCTGTGTGTGTGTGTGTGTGTGTGTGTGTGTGGTGTCGTCCCGGGCTCTTCTGACCGCGGGACATCAGCGCGCACCGTCCTGCTCCTGTGGGAAGAGTCGGAGCACACAAAGAGCCGGCTAATCCCAGTGTCCGACTGCATTCCCGTCAGCCCAGAGAGAAGTGTCCTTCTGAGCGTTTCTCACCGTCCGCCTGGAGAAGCCTCTTTGAGCGTCTCAGTGGCCGGATGAGCAGTTATGATAACAGCGCTAATGTGAAGACAGCGTTCAGCCCGCTGTTTGGATAGATGTTATTCTGCGTGCAAGACATCGGCTGGGAAAGAGCAGTGGTGAATACAGCTGATTAAACAGACCGAGGGCCTCAAAATAGGATGGAAAGCAAGATGCTGGCGGAAAGACACATCAAAGACACTTTATTTTGATGCTCCATTTGAGTATTAGAAGACGGTCTGCTTAATATCTGCTGATTCTGCTCCTTCAACAAACATTTAACTTAATTCAAAGAATCTTCTCACACTCAGCTGCTGTGAGATTTTTGCAACTGTACGCATCGGCGACAAAGAGGAGACAAAATTAGGGCAATCGCCATCAGCTAGACAGGAGTGGGAATTACAGCTAGCTGCAAATTACAATAGATCCCCCTCAGCATAATCCAGCAAAATGACGGATCACCTTCAGATTTTTCCGTCACTGCTGAAAAAAATCCGTCAATGACGAAAAATATTCGGTTAACGCGACCTCTGCCCTAACCCCAACCTATCTGTAACAGGGATGTGACACTGACCACATGGGTGTGGATCCAAATGCAGGTTTATTAGAGAGGTCAGGTAAGCAATGGTCAACACAGGGGCAAACAGATCTAAGCAGGCAGTCCAGAGTCGTAGTCAAAATAACAGGCAGATGGTCTGAAGGCAGACAGGGATAAACAGATAAACTAGGCGAAGAGCAAAACAAGGCAAAGCAAGACAAAGGAAACGTGTTGTAATGTCACTATACAACTAACAAGACTCAGCAAAATAGACTGATTTCACGCGGCCGCCATTTTTTAAAGTGAAATCGAGACTGCGGTGGGAAGAAACCCGGAAGTATCGTTGGGAGTTACATAGGAACGTTGTGTACTTGGCTGTATATCTTATCAGCGAAGAGAAAGAGACACAATTTTTTAATTTCACTGCCTTCCGAGTGACCTAAAGGTGCGTTCTGAATGAATGGTGAAAATAAAAGGGATATCAGAGCTCATTTTCAGCTAAGTTAAAGGAAATGGCACTAGTTAGCTACGTTTTCTTTCCTAAACACACAGTTTAGATGCCATTTATCAAACTCCAGTTAATGAACTGATTCTTTCACTATATTAGACTTATCACGATACTGAATTAAAAGAAAAACCGTCAACTTCCCGCTAACATTTAAAGCACTGTTGATGGCTTTCTGATTTGCCATTGTGGTCACGTGCTCGACAGAAATGACTGTGATTGGTCGAGAACGTCATCAGTTAATCCTCCGCTGTTTACCGAACACAGACACAGACGAGCGATCTGCTTGATGATTCGACTGATCTCCACGGCTGCTTCACGCTCCAGTCTGTGTCTGTGTTTACACTGGGTGAAGAGCGGTAAACTGATGAGCGCTGGTGAACACTATGGTAAATCAGCGCTGTTTATGAACGGGCTCAGCGGCGCTTCTATGTTAGTGGGAAATGGACGCTTTTAAAACTTCAGTACCAGGACAACACTATTACAGACAACACGAGGGTGTGCTACAGAGGACTGCAGTGTTTTATCACTCACCGGGTTACATAAGCTGAAGCAGGGAAGCGTCCTCATAGTGTTTAACTAGTGCCATGAACTGAAGCCTAGAAGGACACTTGAGCATGTTATTCTTAAAGAGATTGTGATGTTTTTTGATGCTAAATTGCTTTAAACTGTTTAAATTAAACGTACTGAATGATATTAAAGTGAGGTTTACACCATTTCTGCATTTTGAAATCTCTGCAACAGCTGATGTTTTCAGTGCTGGTCCAATACGTCCAGGTTTCTTCCCACTTCCACCTCACTTTGGTTCTTCAAAATGGCGGCCGTGTGAAATAGGCGTATTGTGTGTGCTTGTGCTGCATATGTAGGGCAGTGATCAGCCCCAAAAGCAGCACCAGCTGTGAAAGTCTAATCAGAGGAGACTTGGAGCTGGTGTGTGTGTGCGTTGCATGACTGAATATGTAGTGTGTAACTTGGCGGATTTGTAGCTCGTGTGAAAGTGAGTCTCTGGATGTTCGATCGCTGGTGATCGTATTACTAACAGTCTACTTATAATCTAATGGAAATTAGTCAGCATGTGGACGCAATGTAAATTAAATTCAACAAACAGACCATTAAAATAAAGTGACCAAAAGCAGCCATTAACAGCCATAGTAGCTTCCAGTATATCCACCCTAAGTATTTTACGTTTTGCCAGTTTAGTGGCTAATTTGAGTTCAGTCGTATGAAATTGTACGATTTTAAAAAAGAGGCGTGGCACCTAACCCCACCCCTTAACCCAACCGCCATTGGGGGATGAGCAAATCGTACTAAATTGTATGAATTAGATCATACGAATTCATACGAATTAGCCACTAAATCAAAAAGTTACGAATTGCCGTGAGATTGTGTTGGTATATCTTCCTTTGAGTTCAACAGAAGAGAGAAACTAAATATTTGAAAAAGTATCTTAAATATAATGTATCCTATTTCATTTTCATTTCTTTTTTTAATTTATATATACATATACAGTTGAAGTCAGAATTATTAGCCCCCCTGAATTATTAGCTCCCCCGTTTATTTTTTCCCCAATTTCTGTTTAATGGAGGGAAGATTGTTTCAGCTCATTTCTAAATAATTCTAAATAATAGTTTTAAAAACCTATTTCTAATAACTGATTTATTTTATCTTTGCCATGATGACAGTAAATAATATTTTACTTGATATTATTCAAGACACTTCTATACAGCTTAAAGTGACATTTAAAGGCTTAACTAGGTTAATAAGGGTAGCTAGGCAGGTTAGGGTAATTAGGCAAGTCATTGTATAATGATGGTTTATTCTGTAGACTATCGAAAAGAAAAATTTGCTTAAAGGGGCTAATAATATTGTCCCAAAAATGTTTTAAAAAAAATTAAAAACTGCTTTTATTTTAGCCGAAATAAAACAATTAAGACTTTTCCCAGAAGAAAAAATATTATCAGACATACTGTGAACATTTCCTTGCTCTGTTAAACATCATTTGGAAAATATTTAAAATAGGAAAAAAAATCAAAAGGGGGCGAACAATTCTGACTTCAACTGTATATATATATTTATTTTTTTATTATTTTTTTTATTTATTTAGCAAAAACAATCCCTCATAATTTCCAGAAGATTGTATCAATGTTTCTATGTGAGAAAGTCTTGTCTGGCGAGAATCATTTAAAGACATCAGAATCTTAGATTGGCCCCAATTAATTTCCTTCTGAAATCTTTACACTTTTTTTCTGAACCCATTTGTGAGCAAGAAGATTCTCATCATTTCAAACAGAATCACCTTTCATTTTATTCTTTGATTTGTTTTAATAAGTACAGCTCATGAGTGTGGTGTCTCATCTGTTGCACTGGCGTGTGTTCAGTTACACTGAATGATAATAAAGTGTTATTTCACCCATATTTTGGCGTACTACTTTTGCTAAAGTTATGTTAAAGATTAAAGTAAACGCTCAACTTCTGCTCTAAAATATATGAAATTGCATTACTGGATCCTGATCTCTTCTCTGTGGACTTTTGATGTTAAAAAGCGTGGTTATTTTATTGTTTATTATTTTTTATTGGCGAAAGGGCTTTTTTATAAAAATATTTTTTAATTTATTGAGTAAAAAAAAAAAGTATTTAAATTTAATTTAATTTAATTTAATTTAATTTAATTTAATTTAATTTAATTTATAATTTCACAGCAAGAAGGTTGCTAGTTCGAGTCCGGGCTGGGTCAGTTGGTGTTTCTATGTAGAGTTTGCATGTTCTCTCCGTGTTGGCGTGGGTTTCCTCCGGGTGTTCACACACAGTCCAAACACATGCGCTATAGGGGAATTGATAAACTTAATTGGGTGTAGTGTATGAGTGTGTGTATGTGTGTGTGTGTGTGTGTGTGTGTGTGTGTGTGTGTGTGTGTGTGTGTGTGTGTGTGTGTAAATAAGTGTGTATGGGTGTTTCCCAGTACTGGGTTTCAGCTGAAAGGGCATCTGCTGTGTAAAACAAATGCTGGATAAGTTGGTGGTTCATTCCGCTGTGGTGACCCCAGATTAATAAAGGGACTACGCTGAAAAGAACATGAATGAATTAATTGTGTACAGTTCAAACTGACTCCCCTTTGGTTATGTTTGGGGCTGTTTTTGCCCCATTGGCTTCCGTTATAACCACATGTTATATCCACAAAGCCATGACAGCATAATCAGGCATTCTTAACACAGTAATTGAGGATTGACAGCAGGGCATTACATTAACACCTGCCAAATGTGGGTAGATTTCAGCTGCGGCGGGTTAGACAGTCACTCCCACTAGCCACTTTGGCTGTACAGGACCAAAGCACATGCAATACACATTATTATTGAACTGATTAACATTTTAAAGGTGTTTTTGCTTTGATTACGAATGTTTCTGTCCCTCTTCTTGCACTTTAAAAAAATACTGAGTTCCTCCATTTTGTCCCAACACAAATAAAGTTAAATTTACTGTTCGTACAAATTTAGGAGGACTAAATATAAAACATTTACGCTGTCCTCCAAAGAACCTCAGGAATTGTGTTGATCACTTTAAATAAGCATCATTAATTGAGTGCATGACTCTGGTGTTTCCGTGTTGTGTTTAGTTCAACCGCTGCATCACGTCTCAGCTCATCAAGTGGTTCAGTAACTTCCGGGAGTTTTACTACATCCAGATGGAGAAGTTTGCTCGTCAGGCCATCATCGACGGCGTTACCGATGTGAAAGACATATCGGTCAGCAGAGAGTCCGAGCTCTTCCGCGCACTCAACATGCACTACAACAAAGCCAACGACTTCCAGGTACTCTTTACACACAGGACGCATCTCATCTTACACTGTAAAACACATCACATGCATAATTATATTACTTTAACATATTTTAATATGCAAATCAGGTGTCAACTAACATTTTTTTCAGTATGAGTTGAGATGACAAGAAAAGTTCATTCATTCATTTTCCTTCTGTTTAGTCCTTTATTCATCAGGGGTTGCCACCGCGGAATGAACCACCAACTATTCCAGCATGTTTTATGCAGCAGATGCCCTTCAAGCTGCAATCTAGTACTGGGAAACACCCATACACGCTCACTCCCATACACACTCACACACTACGGGCAGTTTAGTTAAACAGTTCCCCTATAGCGCATGTGCTTGGACTGTGGGGGAAACCGGAGCACCTGGAGGAAACCCACGCCAACACAAGGAGAACATGCAAACTCCACACAGAAACGGCAACTGGACTCGAACCAGCATTCATGCACATGACCTAATGATGAGCTAGGGAGCTGTTTGAGACGCAGTCCGTGTTTCTGTCCTGGCTCTGACCCGCACCTGCGTCTGCGCAGCCGTAGATCCGCATGATCCCGAGCCCGGGGCTGCTGCTGCATCAAACTGTGGGAAGAGGAAGCTGCAGCATCTGCTAAAACAACTTGAGATTACGCTCGGGCCACGCCTGACTGCCGTTCAGATTGCTACTGATGCGAAAGAAGCCCGAAAATCCCAAGAGTGACCGCCGGCCGATGGGAACCAGCGGAGACAGTTGTCTTTACCTCCCCACCAAGACATTCCTTTCCCAGGGTCCGCTTTTGTGTCTGGAGGTGCGCGAGAAACCCAGCGAGCGGAGCTACTGTTGGGGAAATAATGCCTTCTTCCCAGCCTCGCACCGCAGACGGGTCCTTCAAAGTGCTGCATTCCTGCCATGGGAATCATGCATTTTCCGAGCAGTTAATTTCAGAGCAACAGAAAATCAAAGAGTCCATCTGCAGCGCTCACCTAATGATCCTGACACTGTATTTGGGTTCAAAGTAGCTCGTCATTATATCTATAGCGCTTTTACAAAGTAGATTGAGCCAACACAGCTCAGCTGTTAAACTAAAAATGCATTAAAATTAAGATACAAAATACATCAGAGGGCCGGCACGGGGGCTCAGTGGTTAAACCGTGGCCTCAAAGCAAGACGGTCGCTGGTTCGAGCCTCGGCTGGGTCAGTTGATGTTTCTGTGTGGAGTTTGCATGTTCTCCCCTGTTGGCGTGGGTTTCCTCCTGTGCTCCGGTTTCCCCCACAGTCCAAACACATGCACTATAGGGGAACTGATCAACTAAATTGGTGTGTGAATAAGTGTGTATGGGTGTTTCCCAGTACTGGGCTGGAAGGGCATCCACTGTGTAAAACATGTGCTGGATAAGTTGGCGGTTCATTCCGCTGTGGCAACCCCAAATTAATAAAGGGAATAAGCTGAAGAGAAAATGAATGAATGAAGTTAAATAATGTTAGTCGTTAACTCATTAACTAGTGTTGACGAGCACAACTTTGGATTTTAACAATGCATTAGTTAACGTTGAACTATTGAACTAACTAAGTTAATGCTTTACAATACTATTCATGCTTAGTTAATGTTAGTAAATTACCATTAAGTAATGGAACATTATTCTAAAGTGTTACCAAATTAGGATACAAATTATATAAGACGGAATTTGTTCTAAAAACACGGTCAAAAAATGGTCTATTCCATTCCAACGTACTGCCGTCCAATTTATCGCACCTTAATGTAGTTCACAACCAACAAAATGACGAACAAAACAAACACAAGTAGCCCACGTTTAAACGTAAAAGTACACTTTTGAAAATCATACCAGCGAATCGCGTCATTCGTGCTGCCTCATTCGCGCGTGTAGCGCCGCAGGATATCCATTTGCGTCTTTGCAGTGACTTAAGATGTAAATCAATCGTGCTTGACGCTTCTTCCGCGGCAGGTGTGAACACATCGTAATCCGCTTGTTAAGTGTGACGTCACGCGAAATTCGTGCTCTAGCGCTCTATTCAACTGAATGGGGAGACTCATGAAATGGCAATAATAAACGTTAACAAAGCGATTTAATACTTTCGAAAATCACGATCGCAATATATATGTCCATGCCTAAAATCAGATGGCCAGAAAGTGATTCAAGTTGTTAAAATGTTGGTATTTGTTATGCAGCAAGCCCAGAGATTGTTGTGTACACTATGACTTCATATAAAATTCACTTTAATGTGTGATATGAATTAAAAGTGATCATAAACGAATGATTTCTCAACTCAAGTGGCGGCTTGGACCCGGAAACAGTATTACATACGTCACCAACACGTCACCACTTAACAAGCGGATACTCACTGCTCTTTAAAAGGGCTGCCTTTCACCCATACTTTAACTCTACTTGCACTACATTTTGCGTAAGTAATGCTACGTCTTTAGGTCTACTTAGGTTGTGTGTCCACCGTAGTGTTTTTTGCATTGCAGAAATGAGAGCGATGTTCGGAAAATGCTGAGCTTTTCTTTAATCCCCTTTGTAAGGTCACAAACTGAAAGTCTTAAGCAGATTAAATGTCGACAGTAATAATACCTTTTGTCCGTCAGGTTCCAGACAGATTCCTGGAGGTGGCCGAAGTCACGCTTCAGGAGTTTTACAGCGCCATCTCGCTCTCCAAAGACTCAGACCCATCCTGGAAGAAAGCCATCTACAAGGTGATCTGCAAACTGGACAGTGACGTTCCCGAGGAGTTCAAGTCTCCCTCCTACCTGTAAAGAGAGAGAGAGAGCGCCACCTTCAGGACACTTTCATCCACTCCTTCATCACACATGCTCCTTTTATAGGTCAATAATCAGCTTTCTATTCAAATCTACATGTGTATCTGCTGTGTGTGTTGTTTCACATCGTCAGTGGGATGGGCTTGTCTATTAATAGTTTGCAGTTTGGGTTTCAGTGTAAGATATTTTCTGCTTTGTAAACCACCGTGGACGAATGTGTGGTGTGTTTTCAGGTCAACAACGCTCCTCGTTATGCAGATTTCGTGGTTCAATGTGGATTTGTCTGTTTACTTTCTGTTTTCGAAATCTAATGACACACAATCATGATCTGTAAGATATTTAGAAGGAAACGTGTAAATAAGTATACTTTAGCTGTATGATGAACACTGCCGTTTACATCAGATGACTATATATGATTGCATGTAGAAGCATTTCCCTCAAATCACTCTTATTTATCCTGTATAGTTTGCATATTTTTGTTACTCATTATCTAGTGGTGTGTGGCTTTTCATTTCACAAGGGTTCACATTGTAGCAGTTTGTTTTGTTGCCGTTGAGGATTCTGATATAATTTATTTCTTTAATTTGGAAGAAATGTAAAACAATAAATAAAGAAACAAACAAAATCTGTCGAATATTTTTGTATCAATTTAGGTTGTTACCATAGCAACTGTACAATCACCACAACAGATTAATTACTACAGTTGTTGTGTTTCCATAGCAACTTTAAAATTACCACAACAGTATAACTATATTAGTAGTGTTACCATAGCAATTATAGAATCACCACAACCGAATAATTATTATAGTTGTTATGTTACCATAGCAACTATAGAATCATGGCAATAGAATAATTACTACAGTTGTAGTGTTACCATAACAACTGTAGAAACACCCCAACAGATCAATTACTATAGTTGTTGTGTTACCATAGCAACTGTAGAATCATGACAACAGAATAATTACTACAGTTGTAGTGTTACCATAGCAACTGTAGAATCACCACAACAGATCAATTACTATAGTTGTTGTGTTACCATAGCAACTGTAGAATCATGACAACAGAATAATTACTACAGTTGTAGTGTTACCATAGCAACTGTAGAATCACCACAACAGATCAATTACTATAGTTGTTGTTACCATAGCAACTTTAGAATCATCACAACAGTATACCTATAGTTGTAGTGTTACCATAGCAACTATAGAATCATGACAAAAGAATAATTACTACAGTTGTTGTGTTACCGTAGCAACTATGGAATCACGACAACAGATCAATTACTATAGCTTTTGTGTTACCATAGCAACCATAAAATAGCCAAAACAGATTAACCACTAAGCTACTCATTATCTTGTGGCGAGCGGTTTTTCATTCAACGATCTAGGATTCATATTGTAGCAGTTTGTTTTGTTGTTGTTGAGGATTCTGAAAATGAGGATTTCAGTTCTTGAAAGAAATGTAAAACAATTAAACAAAATAAACTAATTCTGTCATATTTCTGTATCAATCTTAAGACAATTCAAACCTGTCATTGTTCAAGCAGAAACAAATTCGTAACAAAGAGTCTTTATATATATTTAATAACAGTGACCAGCAAACAGCAGAATGTATTATAGCAGCGTTTCATCATATCCAGACATACCTTGTGCACATGCAGTGTATGAATATTTGCTCAGCTCCTCAGATGCATGTTCATATCCATATCATCAAAGACACATTGTAGCTGCTTTTGAACATAGAAACATAAATTCAGATCTAGGACTGGATTGACTACGGGTCATAAATGAACACATTTTTAAACCAAATTAACCTAGTAAATCTCCGAAAAAATTAGATGTATGATTAGATATAAGATTTAGATTCATGTGCAAGTTAGTTACCTTCTATGCCAAATAATATGGTTACTTATTGTATAATTACACTACATAAAGTTGAATGAACATCAAAAACACTAATGTATTTGAGCTATACTATAGTCATACTCTGTTAATGAATGCTGCATCATACTGTAATATTACCTGTAATAAGGTGATAAACTAATACTGTAGTATACTAGTTTTTTACTACAGTAAACTGTGGTGTATTGTAGTAAAATCCACTATGGTTGTATAAAACTACACTATTCGGTAATTTGTTTACATTACTGTAGTTGTTGTTACCATAGCAACTATAAAATCACCCCAACAGAATAATTACTAGTTGTTGTGTTACCATAGCAACTGTAGAATCGCCACAACTGATTCAATACTATAGTTGTTATGTTACTATAGCAACTGTAGAATCACCACAACAGAATATTTACTGGTTGTTGTGTTACTATAGCAACTGTAGTCACCACAACCGATTAATTACTAGTTGTAGTGTTACCAGAGCAACTATCGAATTACCACAACAGGTTAATTACTACAGTTGTGTTACCATAGCAACTCTAGAATCACCACAACAGGTTAACACACTAACAAAAACATTAACACACACACAACCACACTAACCCCCACACTAACACAAACACAGATACAAAACACTGACACATGCACAAACACACACACACTCACAGACACACACGCGCACACACACACACACACACACACACACACACACACACACGTTTGGCACAATGACATAGTCTCCACCTTTGACCAGGCCAGGCCTCCTCCTTTAGCCAGTGTAAGCTGCAGTTGTGCAAACTGGACATCATCCCCCCTGTACCTCCATTCAGAATATCTTTCCCCGACCGCAGGCGACTAAGGTGAAACTAATCCACCGTATAAAGGCTGCGCAGGAAAGTATGTGCTGCTCGCATTGTGTCCTGTGGCCGATTCAAGGCAGATTTCTGAGGCCACAGTCATTGTTGAGGGCCGGGCGGGTGCTGTGTCTTAAAAACAACACAACAATGCATTCTCTCCTCATGAGTAATGTGGACATGAGCTCATGACGGCAGATGGAGATGTGCAACCGCTGCACAATCACTGCCGCACGCTGCTCTTCTTCAAGCACACGCCACCAGCAGTACACTCATCAGCTCTGTCGGACACTGCATTTAAACACACACACTTAGATGAATACACACACACACACACACACACACCCTTACATGCATACACACACATATAAATATACACACACAAACACACTGTGAGTTGGCGAAGAAGCTCACGACAATGCAGAGCTGTGAGTGAAGCCCCGGAGGGTAGATTTATTTATAGGTGAAGTGACAGTGCTCAGGTACGTTGGGTGTCCTCCTTTCCCAGTGTCCAGTGCTCTCCTCTTTGGGGCAAGTGGTCACGGCGTATCGTCTGAGGAAAACGGAGAAACAGGTAAGCATCAGTGTAATAGAGTCATGGCTCACCTCTTGGGTCTCTGAGCCTCTCTGTGATGATCCCTGTTTCCGTTGGTTTGCCAGGGCAATGTTGATCTTCATGCAGGATACCGTCACTACCTGTATCTGGTGGAGTACGGCTCCCAATCCTGTGTCGGAAGCATCCGTCTGTAGCAGGAAGGGGCAATTGAAGTTTGAGGCATGGAGAACCAGCTCTGAGGTAAGGGCCTTGATCTTCTTAAACACCTATTCTGCCTCATCCATCCAGTGTAACTTCTCTGGTTGGCCTTTCTTGGTCAGGTCTGTCAATGCGGCAGCTATAGAGGTAAAGCTGGGGATGAAACAATGGTAATACCCCGCCAACCCTAGTAAGGCTCGTCTCTGAGTCTTTGTCGTTGACCTGGGGGCTGTTTGGATGGCAGTTACAGTTTTGTCCTGTGGTTGAATGAAGTGTCAACCAAGCTGCAACCCCAGGTACCTTGACCAGGGAGAGTTCGGACAGCACCCTACGGAGTCTCCTCCCATGCCTCCAAGTGGATTACCGCGTCATTGAGGTAGGCTGTGGCGTACACTTGATTGGGTCTCAGCATGATGTCCATGAGTGTCTAGAAGGTGGCTGGAGCCCCATGGAGGCCGAACAGAAGGGTCCAGAACTGCCGTGTCCATTAGGGGTCAAAAACGGTCTTGGGTTTTGCAGTTTCAGAGAGGGGGACTTGCTAGTAACCTTTGGTAAGGTTAAACGTGGTGATAACGGACCCTTCCCAGGCGCTCCAGTAGCCCGTCCACTTGGGGCATGGGATAGCTGTAGAAATCCAAGACTTCATTGAGGCACTGGTAATCATTACAGCACTGGAGGGTACCGTCCGGCTTCAAGACCAGGACAATCGGGCTGGACCATGGACTCAGGGATGGTTCAATCACCCCCAGCTTGAGCATCTTCTGGATTTCCTCCCCTGTAGCCTACCAAAAGGCCTCTGGGACTGAATATGGTCATTGCCTGACAATGACGTCATTCTGATGTCGTGTTGGAGGAGGTTGGTTTGACCAGGGGCTTCTAAGAACATATCCTGAAACAGACTAACCAGGTGTGTCTGCTACATCTCAATGATGGAGTCCACCACCACAGGTTTGGTGAGTGCAAGGGCAGCCAGCTGGTCCAGGTTTCCTATGGACCTCATATGGTAAGTTTGAACTCTTTGTTTTTTTGCCTGGTTGTTTTGCTCAGTTGTTTACCTTTCCTGAGACTGTTGGCTTTTCACCAGGTGCTCTCGGACTAATGGCATGACCTGGTTAATCCTTTCCCTCATCTTCCACACATGCTCGATCACCATCCAAGGAGCTGCCGTCTGCTGCTCCCAGGCCTCCTTAGCCACATCAAAGAGACCCCTTGGTTAGTGTCTGAAAAGGAGCTTGAAGAGGCTACTGTCAGGACTTGGGGAACTTTCCTTTTTCCAAAGAAATCTTATGTAGAAGGTAGAAGGTTGTCCCAGTCTTTCTTGTCTTGGGATGACACTTTCCGGAGCATTTGTCTTAGGGTCTTGTTAAACCTCTTGATGAGGCCATCGGTCTTGGGTTGGTAGATGGAGGGGTAGATTTGTTTGGTCTACAGCAACTGGCAGAGGTCATCCATTAGCCAAAACATGAATGGAGTACCCTGGTTGATCAGGATCTCTGGATAGCTTTGGAGGTAGCCTTCCTGAGGGGGACTGCTTCTGGGTACCGGGTGGCGTAGTCCACAATATCCAAGATATGTTTGTGCCCCCAGCCTGACTTTGACAACGGCTCCACAAGGTCCATTCAGATGTGCTCAAAGGGCACCCCGATAATCGGAATAAGTAAACTGGGGGGAGATTTTCAGGGTGACATAAGCTGGCAGGTCAGGCATGCCTGGCAGAACCTCTTCACCTCTTGGGCCAGTAAAACCCGTCTCTGATGCTCTCAATAGTGTATTGGATCCCCAAATGACCCACTAGCGGATGGGAGTGAGGTAGCTCCAGGACCACTTGTCATGTCCCAACAGCATCTGAACCGGTACATTTTTTGGAGTCCCCACCTCCACTGGTCAGGACTTAGCTCCCATCCTGGAGGTGTTGGCCTATCTACTGGTCGCTCTGCCACACGTTGCTCCTGGACCACCGTCCGAATAATTGACTGCTCTCTCTCACCGGTGTCCTGTTGGTAAGCCACTACCGTCAGCTCGATGACTTCCACCAGCTCCAACACCGTCATTGGGTTTCTTAGGGTGACCCATCCAATCATGGGCGTGGTAGTGGGGGGAAAAGTGGACCTGACTACCCAGGGCCCCGTCTAGGGAGAGGGCCCTTTGAAATCCCACCAATTTTTTTTGTTATTTTTTTTGTAGCCTACTTCGAATTAATTGGCCCCTCCAATTGATGTCAATGTCATTATTTATTTCAAAATATATTGATAACACCCCCCCCCCCCCCCCCCCCGAAATGGTTTAGTCCGCCCATAGACGGCAGCCGGCGGCAAACAAGTAACGCAGTGAGTAGAGCCTGATCATGCTGCGCAAAAAGCCCAAAATCGGG
The DNA here is from genome assembly GCF_052040795.2 of Danio rerio. NCBI lineage: Eukaryota > Metazoa > Chordata > Actinopteri > Cypriniformes > Danionidae > Danio > Danio rerio. The sequence goes on along the minus strand of NC_141037.1, from coordinate 58,450,329 downwards.
CTTTTAAAAAAAGAAAGACAGGAAGGAAAAAGAAAGGAGGCAGAATGAGGGGAAGCAGCTGATGACTGCTTTCTTTTCAAAAGGTGAACTGAGTTTGCTTGTTATGAAACTACATCTAATTAAAGTTAACATAGTCAACTCCAGACAGCTGCTGCTAATGCAGGGCTCGAAATTGCGACCATCTTGGTCGCATATAATGCTGATTTGTGTACAGTCATTACTAGGGAAACCGTAATATTTCAGCGCTCCTAAAGCGCCCCCTTGTGACAGGGAATGAATTTTTATTTCCAATAATTTTTTTCAGCTGTTTATGGTCAAATTATTGCAATTATCAATCCATGTGTAAATGTAAAAGAAGTTAATGTGCCTTTTAAAAATCTAAACAATTAAGTAATACTAAATATAAGAAATTATATACTTGATTTATCCCTTTTAATGGTATAAAGGTTGAAATGCCATTGTATTAGATTGAGCACAAGTAGGCCAAATGCATCAGTTTGGTGGTGAATGAAAGAACCAGTCATTATTATAATCTGATTTGATTATAGATTAAAACACTATTTGTGCATGTTTATATTCAAATAATTAAAAAAAAAATTTGTAGGGGGCCCACTGACATTGAGAGGGTACAGGGCCCAGAATTTGGTGCTACGCCCCTGCATCCAATAGCAAATGCTGCATGTGTGTCTCATATTAATTTGGTCCTGGCTTTTTTCCATGAACTGCTCATATTGAACTGCTCAACATTCAGCAGATATACTCATAGTCCATAAACTTAAAACACAATAAGAAAGACATCTGCTCCGGTTTCCCCCACAGTCCAAACACATGCACAATAGGGAAATTGATTAACTAAATTGGCCGTAGTGTATGAATGTGTGTGTGAGTGAATGAGTGTGTATGGGTGTTTCCCAGTACTGAGTTGCAGCTGGAAGGGCATTCGCTGTGTAAAACAGACAGTATGCTGGATAAGTTGGCGGTTCATTCCGCTGTGGCGACCGCTGATGAATAAACAGACTAAGCCGAAGGAAAATGAATGAATGAGTTATGTTCAGTCAGGTTTGTGCAAATAAATATGACAAGCATCCCCGCTCTAAATGAGTAACCTGCAGAACTCTCTTTTATGTATGCGCTCACCTGTTGCATTGATGTTTTATTCATCCTGGCAGTGGGAACACAGCAAACCCTGCGAGGCACTCAAGCAGCAATTACTCCCGAAATGATAAAATTAAAGAAATTAAAACATTAGTTTAATTGCTTTGCGAGGAAGAGTGCAGAAAAATACAGACGGCTGTAATTATTTAAGCCGCGCTCTCTTCCAATTAGATCAATCTTACTCCACGTTAATTGATTTGTGTTTCCAATTAAAATTGTACAACAGTTTTGCCTAGGTGTGTCTCTCGTATTAATTCGGTCCCGGCTTCTTTTTCGTGGACTGCTCATATTGACAACTTTCAGCAGATATACATACAGTCAGAACAGAACAATAACGAGATCTGCAGGCAGCTGACTTCTAAAGCACATGCATTATTGACCTCACATTAAAAACAGCTTGAGGAAAGGGTCTGATTCAGTCTGATGAGGAATAATATGAGGGCTGTAAATAAAAGAAAGCAGGTTGTTGGATGGAAATAGCACAGAACGTTTCATGCGCAGCAATTTGTGAGTGAAAGTCGTTTCAAAGTAAATCATACGGCATTTTTTCTTTGACTGAAAGCGTATGAGCTTTATGATCAGAAACCAAGGTCAGAGAGCTGATAGTATTCTGCTGCTGTTTCAGGCAAATGGCTCTGAATGCAAAGCGTTTGTGTGACAGTCTGAGACAAACTAGGCAGATATTAAAACCAATGACTTCACTGGACTACACAAATCAGAGAAGAGATGTGTGTGTGTGTGTGTGTGCGTGTGTGTGTGTGTGTGTGTGTGTGTGTGCAGAGGTTATAAGATAAAGGGGGAACAGTACACAGATCTGACCGGATCTGACACACTACATAGAGACAGAAGAGCGCCATCATGTGGACAACACGTGTGTGAACAGGAAACAGCAGCAGTTCTGTTTATTAATGTAACCTACGCACAAAAAAACCTGACAGGAGAATGTGCGCAGCTGTAAGTAAAGACATTTAACTTAAATATTATTTCAATTGAACCACTTTAAATCATCATATTAGCCATCACCAATTGCTTTGGGTTTTACACATTTTTAATAAATCAGAACCTGGATCGGTTGAGTAACCGTTTAATTGACTGTTATTCGCTGTTTTCCAGCCTGTTTCGGTAATGTTAGTTTGTGTAATGCATGCTTGAGTGAATTAAATATGTATTTAAATTACATCTAATTTATTAATAAAACACGTTTAAGTGTTCAATGTTTTGAGGGATATCTGACCAAGCCTAACCCCTGGGCCCGGTTTTTCAAAAGTAATCCACTAGGATTTTGGATAAGGGATTGGATCAAATCTTGAAAATGGGTTTTTCAAAAGAAAAAACGGATTGCATAATCGGATTAGATCACGTAATCCAATCTTGGTTTTGATCCGGATCAAACCTTTAGGTTTTTCAGCCCTTTTTTGTTGGATTTGGATCACTTTGATCCAAAAAAACAGGATTAAACTGATCCCATCAGAAGGGTGGATTTAGCGTGGATTTCATGTCCAAAATGTAATGAAAACTTAAAAAATGTATTAAATAATACTATTTTTGGATCATGCAGGATCTTACGAGATATGCTATTTATTCATAAGGTTTTAATTTTATTTGTTCATCTGTCAGGCTATAGTGAGTATAGGCTTTAACGTATTCAGCCTTTCAGTATAGGCCTACAGAAAAGTAGAAAGAGTTTGGCCTCATAAAATAATCCCCCAAACAGCTGCCAAAACTGACCAAAAACAATCCATTTTATTCTGTCACTAATTGATATATATATTCATCACAAAGGAAAATATTTTTCTTTTTAGAATATTTATTAGTGATGCATGCAATGATTACAGAATAACAAAAAAAAAATTGCAAAAAATGGCAATCGCTTATTTTTTAAAATCACTTTCAACAATTGCAAAAAGAGACTGAAAGGGCAGAAGCACAGCTTCATCTGGCAGAGGAACAACTGACTCTAACCAAACTGCAGCAAACCAAGGCCAATGACTTGAGATTCGCCTCCTAAAGGCTACACTCAGACAAGCTGCTCTCTCCACATCAGATGAGGAAGTCTGAAATTATTGTGGAGTTTTTGACATTAAGTCTTTTTTTTTGATTTACATCTATATTTGAAACTTATTATAAATATCCTCAATGTACAGTGTTGTAGGTCTCAGATGAGCGGACTGCTGAAAGAGGATGGGGTGGGGTTTTTCTTGTTTTTATTATTTATTATTATTATTATTTTTATAATTATTAAATTTTTTTTAGTTTTCATTTCAAATAAAAATAAAGTTATATTGGCCCCACGCTGGCTATTCTACTTGTCGCCCTTTACATATCTATAGTTCTACATTGTGATGTCCTATGCTGTTTGAGCACTGGTTATCCAGATTTAGTGATCCTGAAAAGTTCCTATCCGGATCAGATTGATCCAATCCGATGTTGCTTTGAAAAACTGGCTCAAAAAGTAAGCTGGATTACGTGATCACGGATCGCAAAAACAGGATTACTAAATCTGGATCAATTTTATCCGGATTAAACCTTTTGAAAAACCGGGCCCTGATTATAGTGTTTCAGACTTTAGGCCAAGATATATAAACTATTCATCTAATTGTTCTTTAATTTTACACTATATATAGAAATAAACAAGAATTTTATGAGAAAAAGTGTATTGTGATTACTTACGGTGTCCATCGGAGCTTCAGACTTTTAAATGAATGATTTCCCGCTTAGACTTATTGGCGCGATTATGCATTCACAATGGTATGGACCTCTGTAGGGGTGGAGAAAGGCATATTTATATTATAAATTAGTTCAACTATTTATATTTTTACTTCAGATACCTATCAGGAGGAAACTACTTGTCACTATTAAAGAGCTGAACCCCTATATATCTTGTTTTGGCATCCTTCAGGGGATCCACCGTTAATTAGGGCGGTCAACACCCCTGTAATTTACATCCTGATTGTAACTCATGACTGCAAAGAGCGACTGAAAGAGCACCCACTGTGTAAAACATATGCTGAAATAGTTGGCAGTTCATTCTGCTGTGGTGACTTCTGAAATAGAGACTAAGCCAAAGGAAAATGAATGAATAAATGAATAAAATCTTAAAGTATGGGTCAAAAAGATTAAATCATTATATTAAAGAGTGAAAGCTCAGCTGCTTCAATGACAAAATGAAAAAACATATTCTGAGATGTACGTATTAAAATTGATCAACAATATAAGATCATAATAAATTAAATTTTGCATGAAAATTATAAAGATTGTTAATATGCCATCAAATGACTCTTATGAATATTTATGACATCATGTTTGGACATAGAAAGGGATGATATCGGGTGTAAAGAGTATGATAGTTATAAATGATAAAGCTAATAATGCTTGAAAACCTGTGTGTGTGTGTGTGTGTGTGTGTGTGTGTGTGTGTGTGTGTGTGTGTGTGTGTGTGTGTGTGTGTGTGTGTGTGTGTGTGTGTGTGTGTGTGTGTGTGTGTGTTTGTGTGTGTTAGTGTGTGTGTGTGTGTGTGTGTGTGTGAACACAAAATCTTCTGTTCTTATGTCGTTGCTTCTGTTTTAAAGTCTTATGTTGCTATATTTTTGGCTCAAAATTATAATTTTTTTTTTCTTTGTGCCAAATAAGGTTAGAAGCATTATTAAGTATGAAGATATTTCGGAAATGTCCTACTTTAAATATATTAAAAACTTAACATTTAGTCAATACTATGCATTTATGAGAACTTAATTTGACAGCTTTAAAGGTGATTTTCATTAGTATTCAGATTTTCTGCACCCTCAGATTTGTCTCAGCTAAATATTGCCCGATCTTAACAAAGTATAAACAAATAAAAATATTATTTATTCAGCTTTCATGTCATGTAATGAAATGTCATGCAATGACACTTTGATTTACAACTAAATGAACACATATGACTGTATCCCTGCTGAAAAATCCAGCTTACATCAGCCTAGGCTGGTTGGCTGGTTTTAGCTGGTTGACCAGCCTGGTTTTAGAGGGGTTTTGGCCATTTCCAGGCTGGTTTTCAGCCATTTTCAGCCTGGTTTTAGCTGTTCAGTCTGGACAATGACCAGCTAAATCCAGCCAAAACCAGCTTGACCAGTATGGTTTAAGCTGGACATAGCTGGTTTTGGCTGGGCTAATATTAAATAAAACTAATATTAGATAAAACTAATATTAGATGTTTTATACTGTGATTTAAGGCCTAAATAATCCAGTAAGGTGACATAAAATGACCAATATTTATAAAAACATTCATACCAATAGAAGAGATCTGATCCTGTGCTTCAGAACTTTGTCCACAAGAGGGAGACACATGACTATGGATGAAATGTGGAAATCTGCTGCATCAGGATCATCTCTGACAGATTCTTACAGTGTGAAGCACGACTGACATTACAGTATATTTAATCTGCATCTGACAGACACTGTCCTATTGCATTGGGCTTCATTATAATGTGGCAACTCTGCTGTATAAAATGCACCGAAAATTGATTAATTGCATTTACTATATTATTTTGAAGTGGGCTGAATTTAAACACACAAATTAAATTGAGTAATGTTCAACTTAATTTGTTTGTTTAAATGCAATCCATATAAACTGTTGGCAACCACTTACCTTAATTCTCAGAATGTAAAATTAAATTGTTGACATCAGTTCAGTTCATCTTGATTTCTCTAGCGCTTGTACAATGTAGATGGTGTGGCAGCAGCTGAACACAGAAGTTCGAGTAAACTGAAGCTGTGTGAGTCCAGTGTTCAGAGCTGAAGTTCAGTTCAGTTCAGTTCAGTGTGGTTTAATCTTCACTGCTGAGAGTCCAAACACTGAAGAGCAAATCCATCCATGAGCAGCTCCACAAGTGCCAAACCAAGCAAGCCAGTGGTGACAGTGGAGGAACAAACTTCACTAATTGACCAAAGTGAAGGAAAAAAAAAAACCTTGAGAGAATCCAAGCTCAGTTGGGCACCACCATTTCTCCTTTGGCCAAACTTCTTAGCGCTGGAGGCTGGGGAACACTGGACGTCCATCGTGGAGAAGCTGCAGGTGTGAGTAGATCACTGGTTGGTGTTCAGGCTGGCCCACGGGATCTATAGAGACTCGTCTGTCACTGGGGTCTTTCAGGAATGAGTCTCATGTTCTCCACTCCTCCATGACCCCCACAGTATCTGCTCAGGATTCGGCCTGGTCCAGGAATATGGAGACCTCTAGAAGTCCTCTGTGGTTGGCATCACCTATTAACAGGTCTTACATTACATCAATGGTGCTGCACAATCTCTAGAGGCCGTGGGACGAGTTCCCCCAGGGGGAAATTAGCGCAGCTGCTGTTCATAGTGTATTTAAACATAAAATATTGAATATATTTGCAAAAATGGAGTGCTAAAAATGAAAATAGTACCTTAACAAACGTAATAAACATGCATATTAGTAATTCTAACAAAATGTCTAGTGCATTAACACAGGAGGAGCCGAATAGATCATATATTTCACATCAAAAATAAATTGTTGACAGCAAGAGTTTAATGTCAAGTTTGATTCTTGATATCAAAAAGAAAACTCTTGATCTCAACAGTTGTATTTTCACTAGTTAAATGTCACCATAGGATGTCATTCAAATCTAGTTGTTGATTCGAGAATTAATTTCCTACTAGTTGAAATTTAATTACTGACATCAAAAAAAATTAATTTTGAAATCAGGAATTAAAAAGTTGAAATCAGGAGTTAAACGGTTGAAATCATGAATTAAATGGTTGAAATCAGGAGTTAAATGGTTGAAATCAGGAGTTAAATAGTTGAAATCAAAGACTGAAATGTTGGAATCAGGAGTTAAATGGTTGAAATCAGGATTTAAATGGTTGAAATCAGTGACTGAAATGTTGAAATCAGGAGTTAAATGGTTTAAATCAGGAGTTAAATGGTTTAAATCAGGAGTTAAATGGTTGATATCAAGTTAAATAGTTGAAATCAGGAGTTAAATGGTTGAAATCAGGAGTCAAATGGTTGAAATCAGGGACTGAAATGTTAAAATCAGGAATTAAATGATTTAAATCAGGAGTTAAATGGTTGATATCAGGAGTTAAATAGTTGATATCAGGAGTTAAATGGTTGATATCAGGAGTTAAATAGTTGAAATCAGGAGTTAAATGGTTGATATCAGGAGTTAAATAGTTGAAATCAGGAGTTAAATGGTTGAAATCAGGGACTGAAATTTTGAAATTAGGAATTAAATGGTTGAAATCAGGAGGTAAATTGTTGAAATCAGGAGTTAAATTGTTGATATCAGGCACTGAAATGTTGAAATCAAGAATAGATATCCTGAGAATGAATTTAAAAGTTACAACCAATAAGAATTTGGGAAAATGTGCCCTGGGTGTTCTGTTTTTGAGAACCAAGAAATATGAAACTAACATGAACACAGCGCCCTCTATGTGCGCTATATGTGAAAACATAAACTACAAGAAAATGTACTTCAGTGTCAGTTCTCCAAAAATGTAGACCTGGGCACATATTTTCAATGAGCCTGGGTTCCAAACAATTAATCAACAACAGCAATATGCATGAAACTTCATATGAATTTTACATCAGGGTGCAACAAATAATAGCCCGACTTCTAGTTGATCATGATAAGTGTGATAAGGTGGATTTCTCTGCTGGATCATCTGTTGATCTGCATCCCAATCATCACCAATACTGCAGAAGACCTACTGGAACCAGCATGAGCCAAGAATCACACAGAAATCAGTCAAGCTTAGTGAAGGAAAACTCATGGTTTAGGGTCTACATTCAGTATGGGGGCGTGCGAGAGATCTGCAGAGTGGATGATCAGCATCAACAGCCTGAGGGATCAAGACATCTGTGCTGCCCATTACATTACAAACCACAGCAGAGGGACAATTCTCCAGCAGGATAGCGCTCCTCATACTTCAGCCTCCACATCAAAGCTCCTGAAAGCAAAGAAGCTCAAGCTGCTCCAGGATTGGCCAGCCCAGTCACCAGGCATGAACATTATTGAGCTGATGAAGGAGGAGGTGTTGAAGATGAACACAAAGACTCTTGATGAGCTCTGGGATCCTGCTGAAGGCTTTCTTCTTCATTCCAGATGACTTTATTAATCAGTGATGTGAGTCATGTCAGAGATGTATGGATGCAGTCCTCCAAGCTCATGATGGAGTCAGACACAATATTCATTCTGTCTCCACTGCAGCAGGACTTTATATTCTATACTGGACATTATTTGTGTTCAGTGATGAGACTTTAGTGTAAGCAGAGTCAGAGCGCACTGTCCTCATCAAATCAGTCAACATCAAGGCATGATCAGATTTAATATGTGGTCAAATAAATCTAGAGGCCTTCACCTTTCATATAAGACACCTCTGATGCCAAATGATCAACTAGAAGTCCAGGTATTATTTGCTGTTCCTAAAACTTAGGTGACGAGACTCTTGTTGTCAGATAGTGTGTATATATGGGTGATGTCTGTGTGTAGATGTTCTCTGTACTGTGTGCTGTTTTCAGTGTGTATTTCGGCCATTTTTTTTAAGGAAGTCATCCGGATCCGCCTGACTTCTGCCTGCCCTTCAGACAGACACTCCTCGCTCCTCGCGGTTTTGTGTGATCACCGGTAAATCTTTATTAATTTTAATTGGAGCCTCCATTTAAAAGAGCAATTAAAGCGGATTAATCGAGCCCATCCCGTATAATGTCTTCTGTTAATTAGTTTGTCAGCACTGTTTTAATATCGCCTAATGACTTCATATTTCAGGCCTGACATTAAAGAGATGCTGCAAGAAAAGAAATGGGCTTATCTGGATGCGGGGCTGTAAGGGGAGATGATGTCCTCCGGGCCCTGGACAAGGTCAGGGACCGCGAAGGGCCACAGGGACACGCTGGAGAGCACGGTGCTCACACACACACACACACACACAAACTCAAAGGGGTAGCTCAGACAAAGAAAATACACCGTTTAGACACCCCCCAAACTTTCCTTACCCACACTAAAGAAATTCCAATGCTGTGTATCTGACATTTGGAGTAAAGTCTTGATACTACACTCACCGGCCACTTTATTAGGTACACCTGCTCGTTAATGCAAATGTCTAATCAGCCAATCACATGGCAGCAGCTCACTGCATTTAGGCATGTAGACATGATCAAGAGGATCTGCTGCAGTTCAAAGTGAGCATCAGAATGGGGAAGAAAGGGGATTTAAGAGACTTTCAACGTGGCATGGTTGTTGCTGCCAGACGGGCTGCTCTGAGTATTTCAGAAACTGCTGATCTACTGGGATTTTCACCGCAACCATCTTCAGAGAGGGGTCTGACAAAGAGGAAATATCCAGTGAGGCAAAGCAAATGCCTTGTTAATGAGGCCAGAGGTCAGAGGAGAATGGCCAGACTGGTTCCAGCTGATAGAAAGGCAACAGTAACTCAAATAAGCACTCGCTACAACCGAGCTCTGCAGAAGAGCATCTCTGAACACACAACACGGCCAACCTTGAGGCGGATGGGCTACAGCAGCAGAAGAGCACACCGGGTGCCGCTCCTGTCAGCTAAGAACAGGAAACTGAGGCTACAATTCACACAGACTCACCAAAACTGGACAATAGAAGATTGGAGAAACGTTGCTGCTCTGATGAGTCTCCATTTCTGCTGACACATTCAGATGCTCAGCTCACAATTTGGCCTCAACAACATGAAAGCATGGATCATCCTGCCTTGTATCAGCGGTTCAGGCTGGTGGTGGTGGTGTAATGGTGTGGGGGAGATTTTCTTGGCACACTTTGGGTCCATTAGTTTGTCAATACTTTGTCAGTACACTTATTAGGAATGGAGGAATATGCTGGTGTTTACTGCATTGCTTTAATGCACTCCTGCGTTGGGTTCACACATATACTTTGCATGCTCTCTGGCTTTTTCAATAATGTTGATAAGCCATGGTGGGTGTTTCTCTCCATCTCACAGTAAATGCAGTCAACCAATCGCAACAGACTGGGTCATGTGACCAATCAGCATTGATTAGTGTCACGCAAAGGAGAGGCGGACAGACAGGCAGATAGATAGATAGATAGATAGATAGATAGATAGATAGATAGATAGATAGATAGATAGATAGATAGACAGACAGACAGATAAACAGACAGCTTGATAGACAGACAGTGTGAGTGTGTGTGTTGTAGGAGGAGAGGAGTTGATTAAAAGCACCAGTGTTCAGTTGAGGAGCTCATTGCATTGCATTGACTGCAGCTCTGGCGTTCATCCCTGCTCATTTGCAGCAGCTCCTCAACAGCGGCGGATTCATAAATCTCATTCCCATTATCCCGCTAATTAGCCAGGATTACAGGAGCATGTAATGCCCCCGTTTCCCGATAGATTGATTGGAGGACGGTCTCTTTGTTTTGAAAGCACTTTCTGATTGATGTACAGAGCCCTAGTTTGCAATTGTAATGGCCCAGATGTTAACAATCAAATGCGTTTCCGCTTCAGGAGGTAACAGTCTGTCATGGACGAGGAGCCAGCCGAGTGTGTAACGACACGGGAACGAGACGCTGGCCACACATTCACATCACGGCGGAGGGGGAAATCTTCCACTGGCCTGCTGGCGGTGTGTTTTACAACATGTGTAAAGTCTTCACCAGCTTGCAAGACATGAGATTTAAAGGAGATGTTTCTTCAGGGATCACGGAAAAGCTGGAAAACACACCAGTCCTAAAGGCAGAACGAAAAGACTGTTTGATGATGATGACATTAAGGGAGAGGTCACCCTCAACTCAAATTTCTATATACTACACTGTAAAAATGATTGACTTTACTTAAAATAAATGACTTAACCTGTTTCCTTTAAAGTGATTAGTTGACTTTACTTAAAATAAATGACTTAACCTGTTTCCTTTAAAGCGATTAGTTGACTTTACTTAAAATAAATGAGTAAACCTGCTGCTTTTAAAGCGATTAGTTTACTTTATTTAAAATAAATGAGTAAACCTGTTTCCTTTAAAGCGATTAGTTGACTTTACTTAAAATAAATGAGTAAATCTGTTGCTTTTAAAGCGATTAGTTGACTTTACTTAAAATAAATCAGTAAACCTGTATCCTTTAAAGCGATTAGTTGAGTTTACTTAAATAAATGAGTAAATCTGTTGCTTTTAAAGCGATTAGTTGACTTTACTTAAAATAAATGAGTAAACCTGTTTCCTTTAAAGCGATTAGTTGAGTTTACTTAAATAAATGAGTAAATCTGCTGCTTTTAAAGTGATTAGTTGACTTTACTTAAAATAAATGAATAAACCTGTTTCCTATAAAGCGATTAGTTGACTTTACTTAGAATAAATGAGTAAATCTGCTGCTTTTAAAGCGATTAGTTGATTTTACTTAAAATAAATGAGTAAACCTGTTGCTTTTAAAGCGATTAGTTGACTTTACTTAAAATAAATGAGTAAACCTGTTGCTTTAAAATGATTAGTTGACTTCATTTAAAGTAAGCCTTATCGATTAGTTGACTATGTTAAAAAGTGAGTAAACCTGTTGATTTTAGAACGAGTCATGAAAACAATTGTTTTTTAAGTTACTTTGTTTATCAGGTTTAACAAATCTAAGTTGGGATGACTATAAAAGTTAATTTGATTCAACTTAAAAAATAATCAGGAAGCAAGAAAATTTCACATTGACTTACACATAGCATGAATGTCTACTTTACTATCTGTCACACCAAAATACTACAGCCTATTAAAACTGATCATTTTCCTGAAAAGGGAACGAATCAATCACATGTGTTTGGGGGCGGGTCTATCTGCTCGACTGACCAATGGTAATGGCAATGGTAAACAAAAATATAAATAAAAGAATCCTAGAACCCTCATTATTATTAGAAGGTATGAGTATATATAAGAAATGCAACAACAAACTTATTCTTCGAATTCTCCAGCAAAAATTAATCTAACCGCTCCAAGAGGGAAATCATATTGGTCAGTGTTAATACAAGATATTGATTGGAAAAGAACATGGCTTCACTCATATAAATATGTAATCCTAAACAAAGCAATGGAAATTAATTATTAAATTCAACACAAAATATACCCGGTCAATGGATTTTTCTCAAAATTTACTGTAATTGCAGAGACCTGTTTTTTCTGTCAATCTCACAAAAGTTTTGGTCGGATTTACATACTTATTTAAATAAATCCCAATCAACAAAACAAATCTTTAAATGAAAATATAGAATTTTTATTATTCTAGCCCCAAAAATAAAATAAAGAATATATATATATATATATATATATATATATATATATATATATATATATATATATATATATATATATATATATATAAACTTTTTTTATATTATATGCGGAATTCTTTACAAACTTTTTTTAATTCCTCTCCCTCATTTGCTTATTTTTTTTTTAGTATTGAAATTGATTCCTTGCCTGAAGCTACACGTTTATCTAACAACCAAAAATTATGCATGTTATTAAAAACTTATGAAAATATCTGGATTCAAGTGAGTTGATGCTTTCTGTGTTTTTTATTTAATTTTGTACTCCCCCTTCTTTATTTTGCTCTCTTATTTTTCTTTTCTATTTTTTATTTGTTGCGTATTGCTCTCATCACTTCTTGATTTATATCGTATATTTCATTTCATAATAAAAGTTATTAGAAAAACAAATAAATAAAAAAAAAATCAAGGATGCGCTCGATCATTGAATTGTATGATTTTATGCTCACATTTTTGTATGATTTGTTGTAGGAGGATAAGCTTAAAGGTCAGGCCCGGATAATTTTTTTTTAATAAGTGAAAATCTTATGTCTGACCATTTAACAGTTACATTTAGTTTGTGATATTTGTAAATGTTTAACAGTCTGTGATTGAAATACTAAAAGTGCATTTGAAAAGAAGGGCGAGTGATTTAACTATTGGCATTATGCTATTACCGCAGGTTATCGCAAGCATGAACACATTAAATAAATAAATAAATAACCGTTAATTTCGTCTCATGCGCATGCGCAGATCGCGCACGCACCTGCTTGCTCTGTTTTGGTAGTCAACTGAATTTAAAGCCAAACGGACAGAGCGTTTGTTGTGAATGACTGAACTGAAGCGGTAATGTTAAAACACACACACACACACACACACACACACACACACACACACACACACACACACACACACACACACACACACACACACACACACACACACACACACACACACACACACACACATATATATATTTATTTAATGATCCCCCTCACGTCCTACTCATGGTTAGGTTCTTTCAAACCGTGTGTAAGCTACGTGACAGCTAAGTTTCATGCTCACTTTTCCCTCAAGGCAGCCAGCGGCAGGACAGCTCAACGCGAGTTTGGTAAAGTCCTTTGCAGTTTGACGGATGTATTGGATGAAATAGCTCTTCAATCTGTGCTGTAAACGATGCAGTCGTGTTTAAGTTCATAGTTAGAAAATGAATGGGTCAACAGTGGCTTCAGGAGCCCTGGAATAAACCACTGGAGTTAATTGAAATGCGTTTACATCGTCTTTATGTTCTTGATGAGGCCCGTAGCTAGCCTGGTGAAAGGGGTGGTTCGTTATTCCTCGAAAAGTGGACTTTTTACAGTTATTCGCTTCCTTTTCTATTTAATTGTGAGATTTAAATACATTTTAAGCTGATTTAGCTTGTCAGATGGTCATCATAACCACACTTTGATTTTATTTGATTTTTTTTTACAAATTTTATTACATCATATATCATTAGAAAATAAAAAATAATCTGTTTTAAATTAGGAATAAGCCGTGTAATTTATTAGGCAGATTATAAACAACAAACTGGCCAGCACATTGAACTTTCCACAGTCTGAATTTGTCCAATTGAATAATAGAAAAAAAATAATAAATAATAATTAAGTAGAGCTTCACAATTATTCTAGCTACTCTTGTAAAAAAAAAAATACATTTGAAAGTTGATGAATAACAACAAATATCTTCTTTTGTGTTTATCAGGACAGAATACAAACACCATACACGTTTGGAAGAACACAAGGGTAAGTCCATTTGTTAAGTGTTATTAAAAAGCAGTTGTGTTGAATCGCACACTTCATCATCCAGTAACATTAGCATAGCTAACAAAACATGCTTTGTTCATAATGAGTAATGAAAATGTAATTGTAATTGCTGAAATTCCCTGAGGAAAACTTTCAAATGTTTTAAAAATAGTTTCACTCGTTAACATCTGAAAGCGTAACGAGAACGTTTCTTTTAAATCATTTCTGGATTTTGAAAAATGGTAGATAAATGACCTACAAAAATGTTTAAAGTCTTCATGAAATAAAAATTTTCTATGATTCTTTTGCTAGCGCATATTCATAAAGTAACAATTCATCCGTTAATCCACCGAAAATAATCTTTAATCAATCTTGATTAGTCTTAATGAATGTGAATTTTGTCACTGTCAAATATTGTGTTCATTTTGTCTGCAATGAAATACAATCAAAGTAAATTTAGAAATCACTACTTTTTTATTTTTGTTTTCGTTTTCATACTTAAGTCTGACATACTGATACTAACATCGGTAACAAAAAAACCTTTAAGCACTGCTAGTTCACCGTCTCTTGCAGCTTTATGTTATGGCCCGTTTCCACTGGGTGGTACGGTACGATTCCGTTTGGTACGCTTTTATGGCTGTTTTCACTGTCAAAAGGTGTACCGTACCTCTTTTTGGGCCCCCTTTCGAAAGGGTACCAAATGCGAGAAAGGGCACCAAAAGGCGGAGCTAGACGCGCAGCTGAACGCTATTGGTTTACAGAGATGCGTCATTCGCTTGCGCAACAAGCCAGAATGAAAACAAAAAAACCCGCAATGTTTAAAATACACAGCCGAGAGATCTTTTACAACGGAATTATACATATAATCACGAGCTATGGTCAGTCCGGGCTGAAACAAACCTTGTCCTCGTCTTGATGAACAGCCACAAAGGCATGGAGTACAGCAGAATCTACCCTGTCCCTCGTAGTTTTTTACGAGCCAGTCTGAAGCGCGAGCAGTTTCGCTTTCTTGTTTGCCCACGCCGTGCGTCTATATTTAAAATAACAAACCTCTTGAACTCATGATAGTAATGTGTGCGTGATTACTGACGTGCTTTTGAAACCCGATCCTGTCAGACACTGACGAACGCGAG
>NC_141037.1:58237500-58242500 GCF_052040795.2 Danio rerio | reverse complement strand
GTGTATATTAATAAACCTTTCATAGAAAACACACACTAACAATAACAAATGATATAAAGTTGTTAATATGACAAACAACCCAAACATGGGGCAACCGAATTTGAGATATTCAGCAGTGTCAAGCAAAGATTTTGGCGAGTGTTAAAGGGCGCATATTATGCAGAAACACTTTCATAAGGCGTTTGAACACAGTTGTGTGTCAGCAGTGTGTTAATATATCCAGCTTTTAATGATCATATTTAATAAATGCCACTTGTTATAATCAGATTGATGAAAGCAGGCTGCAGATTGTGTTAGGGGGGAAAGCCCCGCCCACTAGTACCCAACTCTCCCTCATTAGCATAAACAGCAGCCCTGAGCGAGAAGCCGCCGTCACCTGCTGAAGATATCGTCAGCATAGATTTAGAGGGTTATATTGTGATTTTTTACAGATAACATTAGTCCTGTTTTGAATCTGCCGCTATGCTGACACATAGGCATTTGTAGCTCCGCCCTCTTCTGAAAAAGAGCACAATCTCATTTGCATTTAAAGCGACAGTCACCAAAACAACACACTTTGGATTGGAGGCTAAAAGGGTCAGATTCAGAGAGGTTTAAACATTATAAGTGTGGTATTTTGAGCTGAAACCACACACACACACACACACACACACACACACACACTAGAAACATCAGAGATGCATTTTACATCTTGTTTTAAGAGGTTTAATAGGTTAAGTGAATCTCCCTGCTGATTACAACCGATGCTGCTGCTTTACTGTGGATGTGTGCACTGGTGAAGCTCTTTAATATTGCTGGCCATGTCTGGCTAATGTGTAAAAGTGATGAATAGCAGGAGGTCAGGGGGCCGTTTGATTGGGATTCACAGGCGGCCTGAAACCCTCGTCCCTTCAGTGCGTCTGTGTGCTGCTTATGTAACGGTAAAGGGATAGTTCACACAAAAATGAACGCTCACTCACTATTCGCTCACAATCAAAGTGGTTTCAAGCCTTCATACGCTTCTTTATTCTGCTGAACACAAAAGAAGATACTTTGAAGAATGCTGTAAGCATTGGCAACCGTAGTTTCTTCATTCATTTTCTCTTCAGCCAGTCCCTTTATTAATTAGGGGTCGCCACAGCGGAATGAACCGCCAACTTATCCAGCATATGTTTTTTGCAGCAGATGTAACCCATCACTGGGAACGTCAAACATAGTAGGAAATAATATGGAGGTCAGTAGGTTTCAGCATTCTTCAAAATATCTTCTTTTGTGTTCAGCAGAGTAATGAAACTCAAACAGGTTTGGAACCAGTGAAGGGAGAGGCACTTTTCAGAGCCAAATGCTGAACACACACATATGAATTCATGCATCAACGTCAGAAACGAGCAGTCAGGGTAAAGCCAGTGCTTAATTTGTAAATTGCAAGGTCCAGGAACAGATTGGGGTAAAATCGGACGAAAGTGAAGAGCGGGGTGGGGGGGTTTGGGTGTTGTCACTAACATATACACACAATAAAACACAACTATTTAAACAAAACAACAATACCAACTACGAAAAGCTTGGATAATGCAAATGAATGGGTTCAACAACAACACACACACACACACACACACACACACACACTACTCCCGATTTAGTTAATTCATTCATTTTCCTTCGGCTTAGTCCCTTATTAATCAGGGGTCGCCACAGCAGAATGAACCAACAACTATTATACGCAGCGGATGCCCTTCCTTCTGAAGATGATGATCTCTCATTCATTCATTCATTCATTCATTCTCCTTCAGCTTAGTCCCTTTATTAATTAGCAGTTGCCACAGCAGAGTGAACCACCAATTATTCCAGCGTATGTTTTATGCAGCGGATGGCCTTCCAGCTGCAACCTAGTACTGGGGAGCACCAATACAAACATGTGGGGGAAACCGGAGCACCCGGAGGAAACCCACACCAGTCCCCAGTTCAGCTTAGTCCCGTTTTAATCAGGGGTTGCCACAGCGGAATGAACCGACAACTATTCCAGCATGTGTCTTACGCAGCGGATGCCCTTCCAGCCACAATCCAGTACTGGGAAACACCCATACACAATCATTTACACACACACAAACAGACTCATACACTATGGCCAATTTAGTTCATCAGTTCCCCTATAGCGCATGTGTTTGGAGTGTGGGGGAAACCGGAGCATCCGGAGGAAACCCACACCAACACAGGGAGGACATGCAAACTCCACACAAAAATGCCAAGAAATCCAGCCGAGGCTCGAACCAGCAACCTTCTTGCTGTGAGGCTAACCACTGAGCCACTATGATTCCCTTGGTTTAAATGTATGAATAAAATGATTTCAAGGTGCAAACATGATTATTCTGCTTGTTTTAAGGTAAAACTCGACTCATTATTTCTGAAAACAAGACGATATTTTTGGCCTGTCTAGAAATGCTTCTTCAAATTTCAGTTTTTAGATATCTGGAGTAGAAACAAGACAAAAACTCAAAGTAAAATGTGTGTGTGTGTGTGTGTGTGTGTGAACGCTCTGCTGCGCTGTAGGTTTTCTCAGCAGTCTCCGCCACGTGTGGCTGCTCAACGCACACATTAAACAGTTAATGCTCAACCAGTTCAGTCATATCACATGCGGGTTATTGAGCACATCATCCTCCTCCCAGTGAGTGTTTAGATGCGTATCTGTGCCAGCGTAAAGCCTTACTTAAACAAACACTGAGTAATCAGTCACGGGAATACACAAGCAATATGAATCAATTTGGAAAGAAAGACTTTCCACATTAGTGCAGATGACAGCCAAACACGCTGAGCAAAGCAGCTGATAGAAAACCAGCCCCAGCTGGAAACTCATGCGCTTTATGAGCCGCTATTGCTGAAGAGTGAGGGACTCCTGCAGTGTGTGTGTGTGTGTGTGTGTGTGTGTGTGTGTGTGTGTGGTCAAGCACAGTATGTCTGTCAAAGCTTTCTGAAACTGTTAAGTGAAAATTAATTTGGCCCCAGAATTCATTCATTCATTCATTCATTTACATTTAGTCATTTAGCAGATGCTTTTATCCAAAGCGACTTACAAATGAGGACAAGGAGGCGACTTACACAACTATAAGAGCAACAATGAAGTGCTGTAAGCGAGTTTCAGGTGTGTAAAGTGTAAGAAGCAAAACATTAGTAATTATTTATTTATTTATTTTTTCTGTAGTACAGTTAGCGGTGGAGTCAGAGAGGCAATTGCAGATTAGGAAGTGAAGTGGAGACTAAATAGTTGAGTTTTTAGTGGTTTCTTGAAGACAGCGAGTGACTCTGCCGTTCTGATGCAGTTAGGGAGTTCATTCCACCAACTGGGCAGATTGAACGCGAGAGTTCGGGAAAGTGATCTCTTCCCTCTTTGGGATGGAACCACGAGGCGACGTTCATTCACAGAACGCAAGTTTCTGGAGGACACATACATCTGCAGAAGTGAGAGCAGATAAGAAGGAGCAAAGCCAGAAGTCGCTTTGTAAGCAAACATCAGAGCTTTGAATTTGATGCGAGCAGCAACTGGCAGCCAGTGCAAACGGATGAGCAGCGGAGTGACATGTGCTCTTTTAGCTTCATTAAAGATCACTCGTGCTGCTGCGTTCTGGAGCAGCTGAAGAGGTTTGATAGAGTTAGCTGGAAGCCCGGCTAGTAGAGAGTCGCAATAGTCCAGTCTGGAGAGAACAAGAGCTTGAACAAGAGTTGAGCTGCATGTTCAGATAGGAAGAGTCGGACCTTTCTGATGTTGTAGAGTGTGAATCTGCAAGATCGAGCAGTTCTAGAAATGTGGTCAGAGAAGTTTAGTTGGTCATCAATCGTTACTCCAAGGCTTTTTCACTGTTTTGGATGCAGTAATGGTTGCCCCGTCCATTTGGATTGAAACGTTATGATGTAGAGTCGGGTTGGCAGAAACTTCAAGCATTTCTGTTTTCGTGAGGTTAAGCTGAAGATGATGATCTCTCATCCATTCATTCATTTTCCTTTGGCTTAGTCCCTTATTAATCAGCAGTTGCCACAGCGGAATGAACCACCAACTATTCCAGCATATGTTTTATGCAGCGGATGCCCTTCCAGCTGCAACCTAGTACTGGGGAACACCCATACATACATGTGGGGGAGAGTGGAGCACCCATGCCAGTCCCCAGTTCGACTTAGTCCCTTATTAATCAGGGGTCGCCACAGCAGAATGAACCGACAACTATTCCAGCATATGTTTTACGCAGTGGATGCCCTTCCAGCTGCAACCTAGTACTGGGGAACACCCATACATACATATGGGGGAAACCGGAGCACCCATAGACACACACTCATACACTATGGCCAGT
Organism: Danio rerio; assembly: GCF_052040795.2. NCBI lineage: Eukaryota > Metazoa > Chordata > Actinopteri > Cypriniformes > Danionidae > Danio > Danio rerio. Next base: position 58,238,184 of record NC_141037.1, on the reverse strand, counting down.
GTAGTTGATCAGTTCCCCTATAGTGCATGTGTTTGGACTGTGGGGGCAACCGGAGCACCCGGAGGAAACCCACGCCAACACGGGGAGAACATGCAAACTGAGCCACCGTGTTGCCCTTGGTTTAAATGTATGAATAAAATGATTTCAAAGTGCAAACATGATTATTCTGCTTGTTTTAAGGAAAAGCTCGACTCATTATTTCTGAAAACAAGACGATATTTTTGGCCTGTCTACAGAAATGCAGCACGGTGACGGTGTCTGTCCCGCCCTCCCCCTTGTTCAAATGCCAATGACATGCTTTTTAATCAGGCGCGGTGTAAAATGTCCATGTGAATTGCAGTCATCAAAGCTGACCGCCCGCACACCCGGCACTCCATTAGCAAGGCAGAAAGAAGATTGTCTCTAAAATGAAGCCATTAGTTACGCAAACGCCTCTTGTTTGGATGAATCGGCTGGATGTACCGGTGACTGTTTTACCCCCAGTGAAGGGCCCGGATGAGGGCTGGCGAGAGGGGCTAATAAGTGTTATTAACCCCGCGCGGACACGGCCACGATAACGGGAGCCCGCTGTCAGAGTTCTGAGGGCGGACGCCGAGCCCGCTCGCCCCCTAGGAGACGCTAACTTATTAAAATAATGAATTAGCCCACCAGATTACTGGAGCCTGCGGCAAAGGCAATTATCCC
>NC_141037.1:58177500-58232500 GCF_052040795.2 Danio rerio | reverse complement strand
ATAGACTTCCTGATGATGTCAGAGGCTCAGACAAACTCTCAGTTCAAAACTAGATAAAAGCCATATATGAGGACGCCTAAATCTTGCAAAGTCCACTAAAGGAGGTTGAGCATTCTCATATATGGCTCCTAAACTCTAGAATAGCCTTCCTGATAATGTTTGAGTCTCAGACATACTTTCTCAGTTCAAAATTAGATTAAAGACTAAAGAAGAAAAGAATATTAAGAATAAAGACTATTTCTTTGACTATTTTTTAAAGAAAAAAAAACCTATTTAATTTTGACTCATTTCTAAAAACAAACAATATTTTTCACGTCTAGAAAATGCTTCTTGATTTAGTAATTTTTTTTAGACATTTAAACAAGAAACAAGACAAAAACTGTAATTAAGAAAAGTAATGTACAGTCCACTTAATATAAGATCTTAAAACTTGCAAAGTCCACTAAAGGAGGTTGACCATTTTCATATATGGCTCCTAAACTCTAGAATAGCCTTCCTGATAATGTTTGAGTCTCAGACATACTTTATCAATTCAAAATTAGATTAAAGACTAAAGAAGAAAATAATATTAAGAATAAAGACTATTTCTTTGACTATTTTTTAAAGAAAAAAAAAACGTACTTAATTTTGACTCATTTCTAAAAACAAACAATATTTTTCACGTCTAGAAAATGCTTGTTTTAATAATTTTTTTTAGACATTTAGACAAGAAAGAAGACAAAAACTGTAAGTAAGAAAAGTAATGTCTTGCTACAGTCCATTTAATATAAGATCCTAAAACTTGCAAAGTCCATTAAAGGAGGTTGAGCATTCTCATATAAGGCTCCTAAACTCTAGAATAGCCTTCCTGACAATCTCCAAGGCTCAGACAAACTCTCTCAGTTCAAAACTAGATAAAAGCCATATATGAGAACGCTCAAATCTTGTAAAGTCCACTAAAGGTGGTCGAGCGTTCTCATTTATGGCTCTCAAACTCAGGAATAGCCTTGCTGATAATGCTTGAGTCTCAGACACACTTTCTCAGTTCAAAACTAGATTAAAGACTATTTCTTTGACTATTTTTTAAGGAAAAGCTCACTTCATTTCAAAGAGTTTTTAAAAATTTGGACAAGAAACAAGACAAAAAAAAAAACCTTGTGTGTCAAACAAAAATAATTGAACTCCTCTCCATCTAAACCACACATTGAGTTAACTTTGCAAAGTGCCCTTTGTTGTGGCCAGTCTTGTGCAGTTGTTGTGAGTGTTCACCATGCAGTAGTCAGGATAGCTCTCACTACAGTGCCCTTCACGTTTGCAGGCACAGATGCAGATGGACACACACAGAAGGCAGCATATGATTCCTCCAGGCAGTGAAGCGTCAGTCGATGCCCTGAAGGCCTGACCATAAACACAAGTACAAGGTGAGGAAACGGTTTCATCATGCAACACTTTCACCACCGTCTCATCGCACAGACGTTCACTTAGTGGAGCTTTTTCAAGACAAGCAAAAAGTATGGACTTGTTTTTAGAAATGATATGTAAAAAAGTATTTTTAAACAACCTTTATAATCTGCCATTGGTGAAAGCAAAATTGTTTTATTTAAGTATTGATTACTGAATATTGCTCCTTATAAAGCTTTAATTAGTATAGCTCCTGTTTATAAAATCAACCTCGCTACAATCCATCCCGCTCTTTAAGACCTCAAAACTCAGGGCTTCTGGTAATACCTAGAATAGCAAAGTCCACTAAAGGAGGTTGAGCGTTCTCATTTATGGCTCCTAAACTCTGGAATGTCCTGATAATAACCGAGGCTCAGACATACTCTCTCAATTCAAAACTAGATTAAAGACAAGAAAAACGCACTAATTTCGACTCATTTCTAAAACAAGATTATATTTTTTTGCTTTTCTTGAAAATGCTTCTTGATTTAAGTTTTTAAATATTTAGACTAGAAACAAGAAGAGTAAATACTGATTCCGCGATGACTTTAACGACTTTCATTGAGACGCAAGGTGTAGGCATATTGATCATGCACATCCATCAAGTCCATGGTTACATAGAAAAACAATGGAAAATTCCACAGCAAAAAGGCTTTGCTTTCTTTTTTTTAGCCCAAATATCTAAAAATTCTAAAATCAGGAAACCATTTTCTAGACAAGTAAAACATATTATAGCTATAAATAAATAGTCGAGCTCCTGTTTTTCGAACCAACCTTTTTTCTCACTACAATTGCTCTTTAAGATCTCAAAACTCTGAGTTTCTGGTATTACCCAGAATAGCAAAGTCCACTAAAGGAGGTTGAGCCTTCTCATTTACGGCTCCTAAACTCTGCAATAGCCTTCCTGATCAGGTCTGAGGCTAAGAGATACTCTCTCAGTTCAAATCTAGATTAAAGAATATTTTCTTTGACTATTTTTAATAAGGAAAACCTAGACTTCGACTCAATTTCTGAAAACAAGAAAATTAATTTTAGACTAAACAAGACAAAATCTCGAAGTAAGAAATGCATTTTATTTGCAGTGTAGCATTGGAAAGGATAAATGCATTCAGTATGAATGGCCTGTGATGTCCAGAGTCTTTTAAATGTGGTCAGGCATCTTCTCCCATGGCTAAATCCTTCTGTCCTGTCCACCTGATTAAAACATGACCCTTGCTCTGATCCTCAAGGGAACAGACAGAACATGAAGAAAGCGGGATCATCTCCTGTCAAACTCCTGCTTCAGACACGGCTAAGCCTCCAGAAAGCAGACGATAATAATTAACACCTTTCAGATCGCCACTTTAAGACGGCTTTGATCGTATCTCCAACCCAAACACAATCGGCCTTTGAGAATTTACATTTTATTGACTGGCAGACGCCCTCCAAATCCAGAGAAGTCCGCCAAGATTACAGCACTCCACGGTTCATTTGACTGGATTCCTGCTTTAATTCAACCTGAGTGTTTCTGGTTCACATTTTAGCGCTGTCTCGCCCTCCCCCGCGGGGACCTTAACTCTTTCTGCTGCATAATTTCAATTGCTTTCTTTTTGTTAAATGTTTAACTTAAATTGGGAGCCTCATAAATATTCCGAATCACTCGCGCTGTGTTTGATGAGGAAATGAGAGTCCTACCCACCGAGATTCCCCAGGCAAGGAGATGAAAACCACTGAAATCCCACACAACTTTACTCTCAGAAGGAGACCTGCGCGCCACAATCGCCTCGTACTCACTACAAAATCCAAACGGACAGATCTTCTTGCGTATTTAAGTATTCATTGTGTTTATTGCAAATGATTAAATTTAATTAGACTTGAACCAACATAACTTCCTTATCTCTTCTCTCATATGATTGGTTTTTATTGGTATGAGGGGCGGGATCAGCTTGTCTTAGGAACCACAATTATCCAATCAATTTACAACACAATTTTATAGCCATTGCTATATTAGCAATTGCTTTATTACACGGCAACAGAATGCTTCCCTTACTCAGAATGTTTGTCTTGTTTCTAGTTGAAATATCAAAACATTCTTAAATTAAGTAGTACTTTCTAGACAAGTAAAAAATATTGTCTTGTTTTCAGAAATAATGATCCAAAATTAAGTGAGTTTTTTCCTAAAACAAGCTAAATAATCTGCCAATGAGTTAAACAGAATTGTTTTATTTAAGTTGGGTATTGATTTTAAAATATTGCTTTTTACCTATAAAGCTTTAAATAATCGAGCTCCTGTTTATCTAATCAACTTCTCTCTCACTACAATTCAACTCGCTCTTTAAGATCTCAAAACTCAGGGCTTGTGGTAGGATCCAGAAAGGCAAAGTCCACTAAAGGAGGTCGAGCCTTCTCATATATGGCTCCTAAACTCTGGAATAGCCTTTCTGATAATCTTCCAGGCTCAGACACACGTTCTCAGTTCAAAACCTAATTAAAGACTATTTTCTATTAAGGAAAACCTCACTTGACTTTAACTAATTTCTGGAAACAAGACAATGATTGTTTACTTGTCTAGAAAAGCTTCTTGATTTCAGAATTTATTGATATTTTGACTAGAAACAAGACAAAAACTGTAAGAATAAAATTAAGAAGAGTAAATGTTGACTGCATGATGATTTTAACGTCTTTTATTGAAAGGCAAGATGTAATCATAATAGTCTTGTGCATCCATCAGGTGCTTGTTTACATAGAAAAACAATGGAAAATTACACTGCAGAAATGCTTTGCTTACTCAGAGCTTTAGTCTTGTTTGTAGTTCAAAAATCTAAAAATCCTGAAATCAAGCATCATTTTCTGGACAAGTATAATATATTGTCTTGTTTTCAAAAAAATACTATGCCAAGAGAGTTTCTCTTTTAAAACAAGCTAAATAATCTGCCGATGGGGTAAACAAAATAGTTTTATTTAAGTTCAGTTCCGTATTGATTATAAAATATTTCTCCTTATAAAGCTTTAAATAATCCAGCTCCTATTTATCTAACCAATCTTCAGTCTCGCTACAATCCAACCCGCTTTTTAAGATCCCAAAACTCAGGGCTTCCATTAATACCCAGAATAGCAAAGTCTACTAAAGGAGGTCGAGTCTTCTCATTTATGGCTCCTAAATTCTGCAATAGCCTTCCTGATAATGTCCGAGGTTCAGACGCACTCTCCCAGTTCAAAACTGGATTATAGACGATGTTATTAACTATTTTTATTAAGGAAAACCTCACTTGACCTTAACTAATTTCTGAAAATAAGACAAAAGTTCTTTACTTGTCTAGAAAAAGCTTCTTGATTTATGAGTTTTTAGATATTTGAACTAGAAACAAGACAAAAACTCCAAAGAAGAAAAACAAGGGTAAATGTTGACTCCATGATGACTTTAACGTCTTTCATTGAGAGGCAAGATGTAATCATAATGGTCTTGCTCATCCATCGAGTGCTTGTTTACATAGAAAAACAATGGAAAATTACACTGCAGAAATGCTTTGCTTAAAGCTTTAGTCTTGTTTCTAGTCCAAATATCCAAAAATCCTGAAATCAAGAAGCATTTTCTGGACAAGTATAATATATTTTCTTGTTTTCAAAAAAAATACTATGCGAAGAGAGTTTCTCTTTTAAAACAAGCTAAATAATCTGCCGATGGGGTAAACAAAATAGTTTTACGTAAGTTCAGTTCTGTATTGATTATAAAATATTTATCCTTATAAAGCTTTAAATAATCCAGCTCCTATTTATCTAACCAATCTTCAGTCTCGCTACAATCCAACCCGCTCTTTAAGATCTCAAAACTCAGGGCTTCTGGTAGTAACCAAAATAGCAAAGTCCACTAAAGGAGGTCGAGCCTTCTCATATATGGCTCCTAAACTCTGTAATAGGTTGTTTTCACATGACGTCATTGTTGCGCGAGATGGAGGGCAGGAAGTTGTTCTTCTAATTAGGAATCGCTGCCAGAACATCAAATTATTTCAGTTTTATGTTTATAGTCATTAAAACTAGCCAAAATAAGAAATGCAGAACAGCTTTTATAGACTTACAAACGTTTGATGATGTTTTGATAATTTTATTATTTTACTCACCCTATTGTTCAGATTATTTTGCTTCTTTTAATCACTTAATTTTGACTCGTTTTTCTTCAAACAAAACAACATGTTTAGCTTGTGTATAGAAAATGCTTCCTGATTCAAAAATATTTAGATATTCGGACTAGAAACAAGACAAAAAGCAGTGTTGAGAATCCCGCCGCCTCCAGCAAGCATTTGCATTCAGGAAGCACATGGGCTGTCCATTTCCACATGCTAATTAGTTTGCATCTCTGAGAAAAGTTCTTCATCAGCAACAAGTGTAAGGAAGCGGGTGGCGTTTGCTCTTTTTTCCTGCTCTCCTGCGGTCTCTGGACAGACAGCGGGACAGACTGCCTCACAGTGCCATGTTTCTGGGTCGTGACCCGGTGATGGCAGCCACTCCTGGACGTCTCAGTTCGGCTCCGCAGGAAGTCTTCATTCATTTACATATGCAACGCTTCAGCGGCGTCTCACACACACCACGCCATGATCAGAATACAAAACGGCACGCAGGGCAGGAGGAGGCGTGTGGGCAAAACTGTTAATTTGCTCTCTTGGGTCGACGGACTGGAATAACAATGCCTGAAAAATAAAACATATTCATATACAATGTGTGCATAATATGTGTATAATGTTTCATCAGCTGGAAAACAACACAAGTGGCTGCATCTGAAACACAACTACACTCATTCAAATGCATGCCAGTGATTATTATTACTATTATTAAATGATTGCTGACAATGATATAGTCAGAATTATTAGCCCCCCCTGTATATTTTTGTCCCCAATTTCTGTTTAACAGAGCGAAGATTTTTTCAACACATTTCTAATCATAATAGTTTACTAACTCATCTCTAATCACTGATTTCTTTTATCTTTGTCATGATGACAGAACATGATATTAGACTAGATATTCTTCAAGACACTAGTGTTCAGCTTAAAGTGACGTTTAAAGGCTTCACTAGGGTAATTAGGGTAAAGTTAGGGTAATTAGGCAAGTCATTGTATAACAGTGGTTTGTTCTGGAGACAATCCAAAACTAATATTGCTGAAGGGGCCAATAATATTGAGCTTAAAATGGCTTTAAAACAATTAAAAACTGCTTTTAGTTTTTTTTTAAGTGATTAGTTGACTACTTTTATTTGTTTTACTTTACTGACAAAAGTGAGTAAATTCACTGACTCAAAAGCGATTAGTTGACTTTACTTAAACAGTGAGTAAACATGTTGACTTAAAATCGACAAGTTGACCACATAAATAGTGAGTAAAACTGCTGAGTAAAAATCGACAAGTTGACTTCACTTAAAAAGTGAGTGAACCTGTTAATTTAAAAGCACTTAGTTGAGTTTACTTAAAAAATTAAGTGAGTGAACCTGTTCACTTAAAAATGAGTTCACTTAAAAAGTGAGTAAACCCACTGATTTAAAATCGACAAGTTGACTTGAAATCGACTAATGGACTGTATTTAAAAAAATTAGTAAACACGTTGACTTAAAATCGACAAGTTGACTTTACTTTAAAAAGTGAGCAAACATGTTGACTTTAAATTGACAAGTTGATTTTACTCAAAAAGTTGTTGAACCGGTTGACTTAAAAGTGCCTAGTTGAGTTTACTTAGAAAAGTGAGTGAGCCTGTTGATTTAAAAGCGCTTAGTTAAGTTCACATTAAAAAATTAAGCGAGTGAACCTGTCGACCCAAAAGCACTTACTTGAGTTCACTTATAAAGTGAGTAAACCCACTGATTTAAATTCGACAGGTGGACTTGAAATCGACTAATGGACTGTACTTAAAAAATTAGTAAACACTTTGACTTAAAACTGACAAGTTGACTTTACTTTAAAAAGTGAGTAAACATGTTGACTTGCAAACGATTAGTTGACGTTAGATAAAAAGTGAGCAAACCCGATGAGTTAAAAGCGATTAGTTGACTACTTTTATTTGTTTTACTTTACTGACAAAAGTGAGTAAATTCACTGACTCAAAAGCGATTAGTTGACTTCACTTAAAAAGTGAGTAAACATGTTGACTTAAAATCGACAAGTTGACTTCACATAAATAGTGAGTAAAACTGCTGACTTAAAATCGACAAGTTGACTTTACTTTAAAAAGTGAGTAAACATGTTGACTTTAAAACGATTAGTTGACGTTAGATAAAAAGTGAGCAAATCCATTGAGTTAAAAGTGATTAGTTGACTACTTTTATTTTTTTTTACTTTACTGAAAAAAGTGAGTAAATTCACTGACTCAAAAGCGATTAGTTGACTTCACTTAAAAAGTGAGTAAACATGTTGAATTAAAAGGGGCGAATAATATTGACGTTAAAATAGGTTTAAAACAATTAAAAACTGCTTTTACTCTAGCCCAAATAAAACTAATAAGACTTTCTCCAGAAGAACAAATATTAGAGGAAACACTGTGATTTTGTTCAACATCACAGTTGCGATAATCAGTCATGGTTTTAGTAACAGTAAAAATGATTTGTGACGGTAATCGTCAGGAAATTTGACGGTGTAACTGTTAGAACAACCGTAGTACCTTGCCCAGCTCAATGACAGAAAGCAGCAGAAGAATGGCTGAATGTTGAGTGTAGTTCAGCGTCCGTCACCTGAGCCCACAGTTCTCCTGAAATGCTGACTTTGAGCCCACATCTCGGTGAGGTCACCCCAGTGCTATCGCAAGCACAGCAGTCACCAGCAGCACAATGCACACCGATCGCTCAGAATAACCGCCACAGACCTTTCATTTCTCATCGTCAGCGAATCGCTGGATAATTTTGGCACTGCAACCTTCCTATTAAGAAGATAAAAATAAACAAAAGCAGTGGTGAAAGCTCTATATCGGGATGAGCTAATCCTATTTGCAGATCTCCGGACCACGCGGACATGCTTACATGTGACAATTTCGGCTATTTTTAAAAGCGAGCTACACTTAACGCCAAAAGGTTTCTGGTGCCAGAGCGGCTAAGAGGATCAAACGTCACCATTAAAATCGTATTACCAAAGTTCATCTAATAGAGGAACACAGCACACTCAATTTTCTATAGAGATATATTTGGCTGTTACTGATCAATACCAAGCAATCTGATGAAGTGTGTTTTATCTGAACGCCAGCAGGAATGTTGAAGCACCGTAGAAGTGTCAAATGATGAGTGAAAGTATTGGTATTTTAACCACTTCTTGGACAAAGAGAGCATCTTAGAAAAGCACAGTCTTGTTTGCAGTCATAGATTAATGACGAATTAAGGGCAATAAACAAATCATCAGCCTTTTAATGTCATCCAAAAGTCAATATGAGCCAGCAATTAGTTGTTTTGTGTCTGGCTCAACCTCGCTTCAGCTTTCGCTCTCTTCCAGAAATGAAATAAAAGCAATGACACTTACATCTAGGCTGGTTATATAGGCTACTCCCTATCTTGCATTCATTTTATGTATCTAATATTTCTAATTTACCACCAGCCGGGGGAAAAAAAAAAGACACACCAAGCCGTAAATTTCCTGCTAATTCCAAATAATTCTGATTACATGGACGAGTAGTTTTCAATCAGAAAGATAATCTTGGTGATAGATGGTGGGATAATTGGCTGTCTCGGCGACGTAAATATTGTGTCGTTCTATTAATCTTGCCGAATGAGGTGTCAAGCTGTCACTCATTCGTCAAACCGCAGAAGGAAACATCAGAGATAAATAAATGCATGCAGGTCAGGATGTGTGTGTGTGTGTGTGTGTGTGTGTGTGTGTGTGTGTGTGTGTGCGTGCGCGCGCGCTGCACTCAGTGTCCGCACAGCAGTATGGATTTGATTTTACACTGAACATCAAGTGGACCCTGAAGCACTAAACCTGTCAGTCATATGAGAGTAACAAAAATATGCATGTTATTGCTGGACTGCATAAGCACTGTTTTTAAGTTTGGCTAAATAATAATAATAAAAAATATTATTAAATATATTTAATAAAAAATTATAATATTAATAATAATAATAAAAATGAATAAAAAAAATTATAGTAATAATAATAATAATAATAGTGATAATAATAGTAAATGATAGTAATAATAATAGTAACAATAATAATAACAACAACAATAATAATAATAATAATAATTATAATAGTAATAATAATAGTAAATGATAGTAATAATGATAGTCATAATGATAGTAATAATAATAATAATAATAATATTAATAAAAATAATAGTAATAATAACAATAATAATAATCATCATAATAATAGTAGTAATAATAATGTTATTAATAGTAATAAAAATATTAGTAATACTAATAATAATAGTAATATTAGTAATACTAATAATATTAATAGTAATATTAGTAATAAAGAATATTAGTAATAATAATAATAGTTATAATAAAAATAGTAATAATAATAATAATCGTAATCTTAGTAATAAAAATATTAGTAATAATAATAATAGTAATAATAATAATAATAATAGTAATTTAGTAATAAAAATGTTAGTAATAATAATAATAATAATAGTAATAATAAAAGTAATAATAATAACAATAATAGTAATATTAGTAATACAAATATTAATAATACTACTAATAATAGTAATTATAATAATAATAATAGTAATATTAGTAATAAAAATATTAGTAATAATAATAATAACACTATTAGTAATAATAATGATAATAGTAATAATAATAGCAACAAAAATAATAATGACATTAATTCATTCATTTTCTTTTTGGCTTAATCCCTTAAATCATCCGGGGTCATCACAGCGGAATGAACCACTAACTTATTCAGCATATGTTTTATGCAGCGGATGCCCTTCCAGCTGCAACCCATCTCTGGGAAACATCCATACACACTCATTTACATTCAAACACTACAGACAATTTAGCCTACCCAATTCACCTGTACCGCATGTGTTTGGACTGTGGGGGAAACCTAAGCACCTGAAGGAAACCCACGCGAACGCAGGGAGAACACGCAAACTCCACACAGAAACACCAACTGACCCAGCCGAGGCTCAAACCAGCGACCTTCTTGCTATGAGGCGACAGCACTACCTACTGCACCACTGTGTCACCTTAGAATACCAATAATTTTTCCTTTGCAGTTCCAAAACCTTAACATCCAATTGATATCTCCAGTTGCACATCTGACCCATATTAGTGACCATTTAACCAACAAAACAATCTGAAAGCTTTGATTTCGAATCCCAATAGCTAATAGTTCATGAGGGGCAATGACTGACTTCAACTGTATGTGACCTTTGACATCAACAGCAGCCTAGAAAGCGCATGTCTGTTTATTCCGCAGTCCCAACCATGAACATTCACGCTTTGCATTCCTTTGCCTCCTCTATTATCAATAGGCCCTTCCCCCAGTTGAGAGCCTGTGCTTTTCTCATTCGCAGACACGGTTAACTCAAAGCAAGGTCACAAACACAGTCTCCGTCTGCTTTGTAATGTTCGCTAATCTCTGATCACGATAGTAGATTAAAAAATCGAGTGAATCAAGCGCTGACATCTTCTTCATCTAATTTATAAAGACGATAATTAATGACCTCCTGGCAGACGAGCGCCCTATTTTAACGCCGAGACTAAAAAGCTCCCCTGCTTTGCGCCGAATTGAGAATTAACTCTCAAATATCAGTAATTTAAAGGAAAGGTCAGGCCTAATGTAGTCCCTCCCCTCTTTTTAATATGCCATAACTCTCTTTAAGATGCTCACCTGGCAGCGAGCGCTCCGGCTAATTGGAGGCAATTAACGCATGCACAGCATCAGGTGTGGTGAAGGCAAACAAAAAAAGGTGAAAAAGACGGAGCGGATCCTCCACATCATCATTAACAGAGCGCTGTCGAGACGCGTGACAGATTGCATTTTCTCCGACGACGGCCGCAGATTTATCTGGGTTATAAAGTAAGTGCAGAGCGCAGCGTTCAATCACAGCAACGGGAAATTAGATTAACGAGCTCATGATCACAACAACCCTGAAAGAAACCAATAAGATGCTCTGATGTGCGAACAGCAAGACAACCATGAAGAGCTCAGATGTGGTCTTTCGCTTTCCAAGCTGATCAATACAAATGCATTAGCTGTCCGAAACCACTTCCTACAATGTATGGAGTGATTATTTACTTTACATTAAAACACTAAGTAAACCGCTCACTTGAAAGTGATTACTTTAATTTTTTAAAAATTGTAAACTGTTTACTTAAAGCGTCAAGTTGACTTTACTTAAAAAAGTGAGTAAAACCTGTTGACTTAAAATCGACAAGTTGACTTTAAATAAATAGTGAGTAAAACTGCTGACCTAAAAGCAATTAGCTGAGTTAATTTAAAAAGTGAGTAAACCCATTGATTTAAAATTGACAAGTGAGCTTGAAATCAACAAGTTGACTTTACTTAAAAAGTGAGTAAACCCACTGACTTAAAAGCAATTAGTTGACTTTACTGTAAAAAAAAAATTTGTAATCATGTTGACTTAAAATCGACAAGTTGACTTTACATAAATAGTGAGTAAACCTGTTGACTGAAAAGCGCTTAGTTGAGTTTACTTAGAAAAGTGAGTGAACCCATTGATTTAAAATCGACAAGTTCACTTCACTTAAAAAGTAGGTAAACCTGTTGATTTAAAAGCGATTAATTAAGTTTACTTAAAAAAGTAAATAAACCTGTTGACTTGAACACAATTAGTTGACTTTAGATAAATAGTGAGCAAACCCGTTGATTTAAAAGCGCTTAGTTGACTTTACTTTAAAAAGTGAGTGAACCTGTTGAGTTAAAAGCAATTAGCTGACTACTTTTAAAAATTGACTTAACTGAAAAAAGTGGTAATCTCACTGACTTAAAAGCAATTACTTGACTTTAATTAAAAAGTGACTAAACATGTTGACCTAAAATCGACAAGTTGACTTTACTTAAAAAGAGAGTAAACCCACTGAGTTAAAAATGATTAGTTGACTACATAAAAATGTAGTAAACCCGTTGACTTAAAATCGACAAGTTGACTTTACTTTAAAAAGTGAGTAAATCTGTTGACTTGAAAACGATTAGTTGACTTTACATAAAAAGTAAGCAAACAGGCTGACTAAAAATTGACAAGTTGATTTACTGAAAAAAGGAAGCAAACCTGTTCACTTAAGTTGACTTTACTTAAAGAGTAAACACGTTAACTTAAAATCAATTTATTGACTTTACTTAAAAAAGTGAATGAACATGTTGATTTAAAAGCGCTTAGTTGAGTTTACTTAAAAAGTGAGTAAACCCATATGCATTTAAAACCGACGTGTGGATTTTAAATCGACATGTTCCCTTTACTTAAAAAGTGGAAAAACCTGTTGATTTAAAAGCGATTAATTGAGTTTACTTCAAAAAAATTGTGAGTGAACCTGTCGACCTAAAAGCACTTTTCTTTTGGACTTTACTTAAAAAGTGAGTAAACCCACTGACTTAAATGCGATTAGTTGATTTTACTTAAAAATAAGTAAACATGTAGACTTAAAAATTGACAAGTTGACTTTACTTTAAAAAGTGAGTAAACATGTTGACTTGAAAACAATTAGTTGACTTTAGATAAATAGTGAGCAAACCCGTTGATTTAAAAGCGATTAGTTGAGTTTACTTAAAAAGTGAGTGAACCTGTTGATTTAAAAGCAATTAGCTGACTACTTTTAAAAATTGACTTAACTGAAAAAGTGAGTAAATTCACTGACTTAAAAGCAATTACTTGACTTTAATTAAAAAGTGAGTAAATCTGTTGACTTGAAAACGATTAGTTGACTTTACTTAAAAAAGGGAGCAAACCTGTTCACTTAAGTAGACTTTAAAGAGTAAACATGTTGACTTAAAATCAATTTATTGACTTTACTTAAAAAAGTGAATGAACATGTTGATTTAAAAGCGCTTAGTTGAGTTTACTGAAAAAGTGAGTAAACCCATATGCATTTAAAATCGACGTGTGGATTTTAAATCGACAAGTTCCCTTTACTTAAAAAGTGGAAAAACCTGTTGATTTAAAAGCGATTAATTGAGTTTACTTAAAAAATTTGTGAGTGAACCTGTCAACGTAAAAGCACTTTACTTTTGGACTTTACTTAAAAAGTGAGTAAACCCACTGACTTAAATGCGATTAGTTGATTTACTTAAAAATTAGTAAACATGTAGACTTAAAAATTGACAAGTTGACTTTACTTTAAAAAGTGAGTAAACCTGTTGATTTAAAAGCAATTAGCTGACTACTTTTAAACATTGACTTAACTGAAAAAGTGAGTAAATTCACTGACTTCAAAGCAATTACTTGACTTTAATTAAAAAGTGAGTAAATCTGTTGACTTGAAAATGATTAGTTGACTTTACATAAAGAGTAAGCAAACGGGCTGACTTAAAAACGACATGTTGACTTTACTTAAAAAGGGAGCAAACCTGTTCACTTAAGTAAACTTTACTTAAAGAGTAGACATGTTGACTTAAAATCAATTTATTGACTTTACTTAAAAAAGTGAATGAACATGTTGACTTAAAAGCGCTTAGTTGAGTTTACTGAAAAAGTGAGTAAACCCATATGCATTTAAAATCGACGTGTGGATTTTAAATCGACAAGTTCCCTTTACTTAAAAAGTGGAAAAACCTGTTGATTTAAAAGCGATTAATTGAGTTTACTTAAAAAATTTGTGAGTGAACCTGTCGACCTAAAAGCATTTTACTTTTGGACTTTGACTTGAAAACGTTTATATGACTTTACATAAAAAGTAAGCAAACAGACTGACTTAAAAACGATTAGTTGACTTTACTTAAAAAAGGGAGCAAACCTGTTCACTTAGACTTTACTTAAAGAGTAGACATGTTGACTTAAAATCTATTTATTGACTTTACTTAAAATAGGTGAATTAACCTGTTGACTTGAAAACGATTAGTTGACTTTACTTCAAAAGTAAGTAAACCTGTTGACTTAAAATCAATAAGTTGACTTTACATAAAAATGTTGCAAACTCATTTACTTAAAATCAACAAGTTAATGCTCTTTAGTCACGTTCCAGCATCGAGAGCACACTAACTCCTGAGCTCATGATCACAACAACCCTAAAAAAAAAAACAATAAGACTCTGTTCGGCTCTGATGTGCAAACAGCAAAACAACCACGAAGAGCTCAAATGTGGACCTTTGCTGATCAATACAGATGCATGTAAAAAGTGATTATTTACATTACATGTAAAATTGACAAGTTGACTACATAAAAAGTGCTTAAATCTGTTGATTTAAAAGCGATCAGTTGGCTTTACTTAAAAAGTGAGTAAACCCTTTCACTTTAAAACAACAAGTTGACTTTACATAAACAGTGAGTAAAGATGACAGTCAGACAGCGGCCTCTGGTGGATTAACGTGAAAACAGCAAGCGTGAATGGCACTTGCGAGAGAAATTTGAGATCTGAAAAAGCGCACACAGCGACCTCTGGTGGATTTGCAAAAACGAAAACTCAAAAGACAAACGTAGCTCCTGGGACGTATTTGGCGCTCTCCAGAAATGTATAAAGGACTACGTTTTCAGAATGAGCATGGGTTGGATGTGTATCAACATTACACACTGTGACCTTTTTATTTTATTACAACCCAGGCTCATTACGGATATGTACCCATGTCTACATTTCTGGGGTCAGCGAAATACATAACCAGAGGTACGTCTGCTCACAGTTTTTGTTTTTGCGATTCCACCGAAGGTTGCGGTGTTTGCTTTTTGATGATGTCAAATTTCTCTCACACATCCTCTTCTCGCATAAATCCACCAGAGGGCGCAACATACACTTCAGCGGACCAGGCCAGCTTACTGTCAACTGAATGACTGACTGAAACACCCACCCCCCAAACCCAACCGATAGTGTTTTCAAAAGCAATATAGAAAACGAAAAGCCATTGCAGCCGGCTGATTTCACGTTTTCAGCCTGTTGTTTATTAATTTATTTATTTTCTGGAACCGTTTAACTCAGCTTCCCTTCCCAAGTCGGTGTATGTGGTGAGCTACTGGGCAAACTGGTAACACTGGAAAAGCCGTCTACATGGAGGTAAGCAGTCAGCATGTAGCACTAAATTGAAGAGAAGCCATCAGTGGCATCATACCGCCCCGTGGCATTCATTTTAAAGCCATACATACCTCTGGCTACATAATATACGCTCTCCAGAGATGTAGACAGGGGTACATATCCACAATGAGCCCTTTAGAGTTTTAATATTGTGACTTTTACTCTTTTTTTTTTCTCCTTCATATTTGAGCTGCTTTTACACAATTTACAATGCAAAAAGCTTAACATGAAGATGAATTGAACTGGTTTGTTTTGAACTTAACTGGTTAGCTGATATTTACTCTAAACGAGCCTGACTGACTGGCGGTGTTCAGAGATGTCCTCCTGACCTGAAGTGACCTGCGCTGAATGTGTTGTTTTGATTCCCAGTAGAGAAACGCCTCTTTATTTTTCATTAGGAGATGAGTGGATCCGAGAAACACACACACACACACACACACACACACACACACACACACACACACACACTCACACACACCTGTTCCTGTGCGCAGGAGATCTGCTGTCTGAAGTGTCACAGGCCTGTCCTCAGATCAGCACACGGCCTGGGACTCTACTGTTGGAGTGTGCCCAGCAGCGGCAGTGTCCCGTCAGCAGGCTCCGGCTAGGACGGGGCTCAGGTTTCCGAGGCCCGCACTGTCCTCTGAGTGTGTGTGAATGGGGCTTTTGAGGGGCGGACGGCCGTCTCTCATCGTCCCGGGACACGAGAGCAGCTCTCGCCTCACACACCTGGCAGCTTCAAGTCTCCACGTGCCACCGGCGCTAACAAAAGACGCTCTGTGCATCACTTATTACAAACTCTTTTACTGAGCATCCGCTCTGCTTTATGCATTCATAAAAACAGGAGGAAGATGAAAAACACGCATGCACCTACAGGATTATTGAGCAGGGTTATTACTAGGGCCAGACCGAATCTTTTAGGTATTGGTGGTTTATGAGGACTCTCCATAGGTGTAATGTATTCCATACTGTAAAAAGAAGCTAATTATATCACAGGAATTTTAAATGTCACGAGACCCTGTTAAGCATGATTTGTATTAATTTTGAATTACGGGGACACAAGACATGTCCTCATAAACCAGCTTGATAGTGTACAACTAGGTCATACACATATCATTATACAAATTCTGTCCACCAAAACCCGCACACACACACACACACACACACACACACACACACACACACACACACACACACACATAGACGTCTGTTGTTTATATTCTGATTTAACAGTACTTTCTGTCCATTAAACCTGAACCACTCCCTAAATCTAACGCTCATGTAAACAGGTTTGCATTTTTAGTGAAGCATTGTTTATGGTTTAAAATCATGTACTTCCCAGGTGGAGAGCTTGGATGGAGACACACACACACACACTCACACTCATACACAGAAGCGCTGCTGTGTTCATCATGCTCCTGCAGTTCAGAGGCTGATGAGTGAATTATCTGTGACAGGAAGAGCATGTCAGCGTGTCGGAGCTGGACTGCAGCTTTACAGCGGCTCCGCTTCTCATATATACACACACACACACACACACACACAAAAAATCTCTCTCTGCTCATTTCCGCCTGCTCTGTCAGAGAGTGGAGGATGAAAGCTGTACCTCTACGCTGATCAGTGCAGGACAGCCCACACAGAGACCACCAAACACACACTCAAATATTGCTGAGGAAACTCCTTATATGAAATAAATACTGTAGTAATGATGGGGTCGTCTGTAAGGGCATCCGTGCATAAAACATATACCAGAGTAATTGACGGTTCATTCCACTGTGGAGACCCCTGATAAATCAGAAACTGAGCTGAAGAAAAGTGACGCTAAGTACTTGAATTGAATATGTTGTGGTGATTTTATAGTTGCTATGGTAACACAATGACTATAGTAATTAATATGTTGGGGTGATTCTACAGTTGCTATAGTAACACAACAACTATAGTAATTAATCAGTTGTGGTGATTTTATAGTTACTATTGCAACACAACAACAATAGTAATGATTCTGTTGTGGCGATTCTACAGTTGCTATGGCAACGCAGCAATTACAATAATGAATCTGTTGTAGCGATTCTACAGTTGCTATGGCAACACAACAAATATAACAATGATTCTATTGTGGCGATTCTACAGTTGCTATGGCAATGCAACAACTACAATAATGAATCTGTTGTGGTAATTCTACAGTTGCTATGGCAACACAACAATTACAATAATGAATCTGTTGTGGTAATTCTACAGTTGCTATGACAACACAACAACTATAACAATGATTCTGTTGTGGCGATTCTACAGTTGCTATGGCAACGCAACAAACATAACGATTCTGTTGTGGCGATTCTACAGTGGCTATGGAAACGCAACAACCACAAAAATGATTCTGTTGTGGCGTTTCTACAGTTGCTGTGGTAACACAACAAATATAACAATGATTCTATTGTGGTGATTCTACAGTTGCTATGATAACGCAACAACTACAATAATGATTCTGTTGTGGCAATTCTACAGTTGCTATGGCAACGCAACAATTACAATAATGAAACTGTTGTGGCGATTCTACAGTTGCTATGGCAACACAATAACTATAACAATGATTTTGTTGTGGCGATTCTACAGTTGCTATGGCAACGCAACAACTACAATAATGAATCTGTTGTGGTGATTCTACAGTTGCTATGGCAACACAACAATTACAATAATGAATCTGTTGTGGTGATTCTACAGTTGCTATGGCAACACAACAAATATAACAATGATTCTATTGTGGCGATTCTACAGTTGCTATGGCAACGCAACAACTACAATAATGAATCTGTTGTGGTGATTCTACAGTTGCTATGGCAACACAACAATTACAATAATGAATCTGTTGTGGTGATTCTACAGTTGCTATGGCAACACAACAAATATAACAATGATTCTATTGTGGCGATTCTACAGTTGCTATGGCAACGCAACAACTACAATAATGATACTGTTGTGGTGATTCTACAGTTGCTATGGAAAATACAACAATTGCAATAATGAATCTGTTGTGGTGATTCTACAGTTGCTATGGAAAATACAACAATTGCAATAATGAATCTGTTGTGGTGATTCTACAGTTGCTATGGCAATACAACAATTACAATAATGAATCTGTTGTGGCGATTCTACAGTTGCTATGGCAACACAACAACTATAACAATGAATCTATTGTGGCGATTCTACAGTTGCTATGGCAACACAACAACTATAATAATTTCGGTTAATTACAATCGCCATGACAGTTTTTTCAACCTCTTCTCTTCAGGGAAAACCAGCAACAATCAAGAGTGCATGATTATCTGCTCTCATGGCTTTGCAAACAAAAATGTGATTAAAATGAAACTCAAAAACAGCCTTGAACATAACAAAATGGTGGTAAATTTGATCAGTACACAAGGGTTGAGCTGTACATATACACACGTGTGTTTTCAGCACAGAGGCGCTGGTTGAGTTTGTCCTCGTCGGGATGTTTTAAGGCCTCAGGAAGATGGCGTTTTGGAAATGAAATGGCTCAGGTCTGCCGCTGTGCTGGAACACACATATAAAGAGCTGAAGGCTGATATGAATCTGCTGGCGGTTTATTAGACGGGGCAGTGAGCTGTGACTGACGGTATTGTCCACAGATGGACCGAAGTCCACGGCACGCGGGACCCTGCGCGGCCTCGCTGACAATACAATCAATAACCACACGCTTATTACATGACCCTTCTGTCGGAGCGCTTCACTGCCTCTGTGCTTCACTTCTGTTCCTCAAAGTGTGTGTGTGTGTGTGTGTGTGGCTCTTTCAGGACAAGACTCTTACTGTACGCACACTAATATAAATACTCAGCACTATTGGTGCTTCATATAATGGCAGTGAATGGTGACAGGCTTGTATAGATTTAATGAACACATATTTGCTCTTAGAATAGTGTGATTTCACCATGTTTCAGCCGCCGTCGTCCATATTCTTTACAGTCATTGTTTTCTGCAGACTGCATTTATCAAGTGTGATTATAAACAATAGAAATAATTCATGTTTATCATTAGAGCAGGGATCCCTGCTGAAAAATCCAGCTTAAACCAGCCTAGGATGGTTGGCTGGCTTTAGCTGGTCGACCAGCCTGGTTTTAGAGGGGTTTTGGCCACTTCCAGGCTTTCCAGCCATTTCCAGCCTGGTTTTAGCTGGACAAGCTGGGAGATGACCAGTGAAAACCAGCTTGATCAACCTAGCCAGGCTGGGACCCCAGCCAAAACCAGCCATATCCAGCTTAAACCAAGATGGTCAAGTTGGTTTTAGATGGTTTTAGCTGGTCACTTTCCAGCCTGACCAGCTAAGACCAGGCTGGTCGACCAGCTAAAACCAGCCAACAATCCTAGGCTGGTTTAAGCTGGATTTTTCAGCAGGGATGTCCAGACTCGGTCCTGGAAGGCTGGTGTCCAGCAAAGTTTAGATCCAACCCCAATCAGACACAGCTAATCAAGCTCTTACTAGGCTTTCTAGAAACATCCTTGCAGATGTGTTAAAGCAAGGTCCCTCCAGGACCGAGTCTGGACACCCCTGCATTAGAGGCTGGATATATTTACACACTGCTGACACACAACTGGATTATAACGTTTATTTGAGCTAAATAGCTAACATGGATATATACACTAGATATTGCATACGGACCCTGAGCATGTGTCAATTGCGCCGCCATATTGGTACAGTGCTCCCAGGACAAATATCTAACTGCACTAGTCAAGACAGTGTTATTACGTGAAGATGCGGGACTTTAGCGCTGTCTACGGGTGTAGTAACGAGCAAACAAAGAAAACAAAGCACAAAGGCAGAACATCTCATAGGTAATATTAAGTTTTTTCTGTTTTTGTATGTTCTGAACTTTTGTGCTAATCAGGTAACGTTATTGATGATAACAGTCTCTTACTGCATTCACCATACGGCAAAGCAGCTCCAACTCGCACTAAACACTCGGCTTATGCTAGTTTTGTTGAATAAAATCAGCAAACAATGCTAAATAAATACGACAACGAGATGCTGCGCTGCCAGAAACTTGTACTGTTGTCGGCTGAGTGAAGGAGTCGTTCATAACGGAGATTCATTCACAAACGAATCGCTCCCTCCGTCAGTATGAGCAGTGAAAGCAGGAGAGGAGCTGTGTTTCAGGACATGATTAGATCACATTTAACAGGGAGGGTGAATAGTACATTTCCGTACACACAAACACAAGCTTTTTTATCAGGAATGCCCGTGCGGTCACTGATCCATCAGTATAGAAAAGTGATGTAAAATGATAAGTTTCATAAATAAAAATAAATTTGCATACTGATATACTGAAAACTCCCGATCAAATATGTGTATATGTGTATATGTGTATATGTGTATATCTCTGGCTTTGGATGGCCACAGTCCTCCACTGCAGCTTGGTCCCGCATTCATTTCAAAGGAGCGCTACCCTGTACTAAAATGGCGGCTCTATTGACGCATTCCCTCCAATAGACAACAACAGGGTAGGCGACATCTAATGTATATATCTCCGTATAGCTATCGCTATAATGTTTTTTTATAATTATTAAATGACCTTCTATGTCTTGTTTTATACTCGTTTTATCAGCACTCTTTATTTGATGATACAAACGCGCACTTTATAGCCGATCTATATATGAATGAAAGTGTTTTCTCTACCTCTGTGTTCATTTCTAGTTTGTTTTTGGGATATTTTGACACATATTTGAGATATTAGTGGTTAAGCCACTTTTGGCAAAATTCATTCATTCATTTTCTTGTCGGCTTAATCCCTTTATTAATCTGAGGTCACCACAGCAGAATGAACCGCCAACTTATCCAGCAAGTTTTTACACAGCGGATGCCCTTCCAGCCGCAACCCATCTCTGGGAAACATCCACACACACATTCATACACTACGGGCAATTTAGCCAACCAAATTCCCCTATAGCGCATGTGTTTGGACTGTGGGGGAAACCGGAGTACCCGGAGGAAACCCATGCGAAGGCAGGGAGAACATGCAAACTCCACACAGAAATGCCAACTGACCGAGGTTCGAACCAGCGACCTTCTTGCTGTGAGGCGACAGCACTACCCACTGCGCCACTGCCTCACCCTTTTGGCTAAACAACCTAACAAATTAGTTATTTTGTAACCCAAATTGTTGGGTTATCCTTAATAACTTAATGGATTGGGTTAAAATAACCCAACAGCAGGTCAGTGCCAAATCAACCCACCATTGGGTTACTGGTTGGGATATTATTAACAGTTTTAAGTGAGTAATATTTGAAAACGAATGAATATATATTAGCATGGGGGCAGCATGATGGCGCCGTGGGTGGCACAATCACCTCACAGCAAGAAGGTCACTGGTTTGAGCCTTGGCTAGGACAGTTGACGTTTCTGTGTGGAGTCTGCACGTTTTCCCCGTGTTGGCGTGGGTTTCCTCCGGGTGCTTTGTCCGTACTGTATGAGTGTGAATGAGAGTGTATGGGTGTTTCCCAGAATTGGAAAGGGCATCCGCTGCGTAAAACATATGCTAAATTAGTTGGTGGTTCATTCCACTGTGGTGACCCCTGATTAATAAAGGGACTAAGCAGAAAAGAAAATGAAAGAATGACTGATATATTAGCATCAAGGCCGCCTGTAAGTGTTGTGTTTTAACCAAAGCGTGTAACCGTCTGACTCTGAGCGATGATGAGCACACGTGTCATGTCTAATCAGAGGTTTTTGCTCTAATGAGAGGCTCTGGAGCTGGTCTGGGGTCTGCGGGACTCTTTAAGGGTCCGGGTCGCCGCTACAGCACAAGCGATTACACAGGAGCACTCAGCCAAAACACAGAAATCAATAAACAATCTGGAGGTTTGGGTGGGCTCCGTGTCTGACCTAATAAATGTCTCTATTCACTGTTATGACTTCATTTCACTTTAACGTCTTCTTCATGTGCATCTCGCAGCAGTCAATTAGAGAGAGGACTGAACTCCTGACACCGCACCGCACACTAATCCTCAGCTCACACTGCATCACACACACACACACACACACACAGAGGCATAGACACACACACAAACACAGAAATAGACACACACACAATGAGACACATGCGCACACACACAGACACACATCACACACATAAACTCAGACACATTTAAGACACATACACAGACAAACATCACACACAAACACACATAAAACACAAAATCGCAAACACACACATACACACACACCACACACACACACACACATACAGACACATACAGGCACATACACACAGAGAGAGACATTGACACACACAAATACACACACACATATTGAGGCACACACATAAGAGACCTTGACACACACACATACTGAGACACACCAAGACGAACATCATTCACATAAACACACACACACACACACACACACACACATACACACAGACAATTATCACACACAAATACAGAGACAAAGACTCACGCAAACACACACACACACACACACACACACACACACACAGACAGACACATACACACAGAGAGAGACATTGACACACACAAACACACACACACATATTGAGACACACACATAAGAGACCTTGACACACACACATACTGAGACACACTAAGACGAACATCATTCACATAAACACACACACACACACACACACACACATACACACAGACAAATATCACACACAAATACAGAGACAAAGACACACGCAAACACACACACACACACACACACACACACACACACAGACAGACACATACACACAGAGAGAGACATTGACACACACAAACACACACACACACATATTGAGGCACACACATAAGAGACCTTGACATACACACATACTGAGACACACTAAGACGAACATCATTCACATAAACACACACACACACACACACACACACACACACACACACACACACACACACACACCACACACACACACACACACACACACACACACACACAGACACATAAACACACACACATACAGAGAGACATACATTGAGACACACATGAACACACACAGAGAGAGACACACACACAAACACACACACAAAATTGAGAAACATACACATAAACACATTATACACATAAACATACAGAGAGACAGACATACACGCACACACACATTAAGACACACATACACACATGAACACAAACAGATACATATCACATACATAAACACACACATATTGAGACGCATAGACACACAAGCACATGCAGACACAGATATATACACACGCATGCACACACACACACACATGAACACATATGCATATACACACAGACACACACAAAGCATGCACACCTATTGAGAAGCACAGACACACAGAGACACACACACATATTGAGACATAAACAAACAAACAGACATGCACACACACACACACACATACACACAAAAAAATGCACACACACAAACAGACACTTGCACAAACACCATCATCAAGGGAACCAAAAAAAGTTGTGTGTATGTGTTTGTGTGTATTTGTGTATATAAATACAACCTTATGTTTCTATAGTAGTAACATTTACTGGTACTACTATACTTGTGGGGACATGTGGTCTCCACAACATCAGGAATACAAGGTACACACACACACACAGGTTAGACTGGCGGTCTGATCATCCCTCTTGCCATTTATCTGTGCAGCCGGAATAAGGAGGAGACTGACAGCTCTCCAGTCCACCAGCCGCAGAGAACACACACACACACACACACACACACACACGTTCAGCTTCGCTTGCTCCCCATCGATTCTGCCACTTCCTATTATTGTCAATCAGGCGTTCCGCATCTGGGCGGAAAAGAGCTTCAGAGAGTCGTGAAGACGGCTGCACTGATGCTGGACTGAAGACTGGAGACACACACCAGCAGCACATCACTAGTAAAGGGTTCGTTCACACACAATTATCACACTAAATTCTGTTAGTTATTCCTCACGTCTTAAGTTTTAAATACAAAATGTGGCTCAGATGTTAGCACTGTGGCCTCACAGCAAGAAGGTTGCTGGTTCGAGTCCCAGCAGGGTCAGTTGGCATTTCTGCGTGGAGTTTGCATGTTCTCCCCGTGTTGGCGTGGGTTTCCTCCGGGTGCTCCGGTTTCCCCCACAGTACAAACACATGCGCTATAGGGGAACTGATCAACTAAACTGGCCATAGTGTATGAGTGTGAATGAGTGTGTATGGGTGTTTCCTAGGTTATCCGCTGTGCAAAATGATTTGATGGAATAGATAGCGGTTCATTCCACTGTGGCGACCCCTGATAAATAAGAGACTAAGCCGAAGGAAATGAATGTATGAGCTGTATACCATGGCATACCATTGTTTATTAAAATAATTATTTAAATGCAGATGATTTGTTAATCAGCATGGCACTTCCCCGCAGTGGCCCTACGTCTGTTCTGTCCCCTTGACTCCTGCTCCGAGCGGCAGCCATAAGTGCACTAGATTGATGGACGGGGCGCGCTGTAAAAGATTATCTGCTCGCCTGCTGGAAACAAAGCCGTGATGGAAATTCGTCGCGCATCATCAGCAACAAAATATCTACACACCGAGACGGGAGTGTGTCATTTTTCATGGGCTATATATTAAATAAAAAGAGCATTAAGGGAGGAGGGCAGCGAGGCAGCGGCGCACGGCACCTGAGTAATAGCACTAGTTAGTGTTTTTTAAAATAGGGGCCACTTGAATGAGGGAGATTATTGGGTTTTTATTGGCTGTCAGGAAAGGCAGCGTTTGGTGTACTTCACCAGCAGTCTTCTGATTAGAGTGCCATGGAGAATGAGAAGAAATGGGACGGAGCATCGCAGCAGCTGTGACTGCGGTTAGAAGAGGACAAAGAGGCCGAAGACACTGATCAGGGCAGATATTTCTGTCCTTTTGACAGTGAGGCTGTTTTTATTTGCATATTAGTGACAGTACTCACAGGTTATTGGTTAACAAGCAGCCTCTCAACAAGGATTACACAACAAAATCGGTATCTACAATGCTAGCAAAAGGTCTATTTACACAGCCGGATGTAAACAAAATAAATTAATTAATTAATGAATAATTAAAATGTTGTGGTTGGATATGCCACACGTTTAGTCTATAGGATATTACTTGACAAACAAAACAATGTTGGTGGACTGTAGGAGTGTGTGTGTGTGTGTGTGTAGACAGATAAAATATATAACATATCTATTTATCCACACACTATAAAGTCAACATATAAACTCATCTACTCACTAGTCAACAGGTGAACTCATCTACTCACTAGTCAACATATAACTCATCTACTCACTAGTCAACATATAACTCATCTACTCACTAGTCAACATATAACTCATCTACTCACTAGTCAACATAGAACTCATCTCACTAGTCAACATGTAACTCATCTCACTAGTCAACATAGAACTCATCTCACTAGTCAGCATGTAACTCATCTCACTAGTCAACATATAAACTCATCTCACTAGTCAACATAGAACTCATCTCACTAGTCAACATGTAACTCATCTCACTAGTCAGCATGTAACTCATCTCACTAGTCAACATATAAACTCATCTCACTAGTCAACATAGAACTCATCTCACTAGTCAACATGTAACTCATCTCACTAGTCAACATATAAACTCACTCACTAGTCAACATGTAACTCATCTCACTAGTCAACATGTAACTCATCTCACTAGTCAACATGTAACTCATCTCACTAGTCAGCATGTAACTCATCTCACTAGTCAACATGTAACTCATCTCACTAGTCAACATAGAACTCATCTCACTAGTCAGCATGTAACTCATCTCACTAGTCAACATATAAACTCATCTCACTAGTCAGCATGTAACTCATCTCACTAGTCAACATATAAACTCATCTCACTAGTCAACATATAAACTCATCTCACTAGTCAACATATAAACTCATCTCACTAGTCAACATATAAACTCATCTCACTAGTCAACATATAAACTCATCTCACTAGTCAACATATAAACTCATCTCACTAGTCAACATATAAACTCATCTCACTAGTCAGCATGTAACTCATCTCACTAGTCAACATAGAACTCATCTCACTAGTCAACATAGAACTCATCTCACTAGTCAGCATGTAACTCATCTCACTAGTCAACATATAACTCATCTCACTAGTCAACATGTAACTCATCTCACTAGTCAGCATGTAACTCATCTCACTAGTCAACATATAACTCATCTCACTAGTCAACATGTAACTCATCTCACTAGTCAACATGTAACTCATCTCACTAGTCAGCATGTAACTCATCTCACTAGTCAACATAGAACTCATCTCACTAGTCAACATAGAACTCATCTCACTAGTCAACATAGAACTCATCTCACTAGTCAGCATGTAACTCATCTCACTAGTCAACATATAACTCATCTCACTAGTCAACATGTAACTCATCTCACTAGTCAGCATGTAACTCATCTCACTAGTCAACATATAACTCATCTCACTAGTCAACATGTAACTCATCTCACTAGTCAACATATAAACTCACTCACTAGTCAACATGTAACTCATCTCACTAGTCAACATGTAACTCATCTCACTAGTCAACATGTAACTCATCTCACAAGTCAACATATAAACTCATCTCACTAGTCAACATGTAACTCATCTCACAAGTCAACATATAACTCATCTCACTAGTCAACATGTAACTCATCTCACTAGTCAACATATAAACTCACTCACTAGTCAACATGTAACTCATCTCACTAGTCAACATGTAACGTAACTCATCTCACTAGTCAACATGTAACTCATCTCACTAGTCAACATGTAACTCATCTCACAAGTCAACATAGAACTCATCTCACTAGTCAACATGTAACTCATCTCACTAGTCAACATATAAACTCACTCACTAGTCAACATGTAACTCATCTCACTAGTCAACATGTAACTCATCTCACTAGTCAACATGTAACTCATCTCACAAGTCAACATATAAACTCATCTCACTAGTTAACATATAAACTCATCTCACTAGTCAACAACTAAACTCATCTACTCACTAGTCAACATATAAACTCATCTCACTAGTCAACATATAACTCATCTCACTAGTCAACATATAACTCATCTCACTAGTCAACATATAACTCATCTCACTAGTCAACATATAACTCATCTCACTAGTCAACATATAACTCATCTCACTAGTCAACATATAACTCATCTCACTAGTCAACATATAACTCATCTCACTAGTCAACATATAAACTCATCCTTATTTTCCAATAATTCATCAGACTGATACGAGATGTCGTATTTCAGACATTTGCCAGATTTTTGTCCTCAAACTGTGTGTAGCACAAGCTTCTTCCACATCTTCTGAAAAACCTTCTGTTGTGTCTTGGTGTGATATTGGACTGTTGTAGCTGTGAAATAACTCTAATCATTCAGTGGAGTGATATGAAAATAACAGCAGACTTTACAATGCTCATCAGCCAATCAGAATCGAGCATTCAACAGACCCATAGTATAAGTTCAATCATGTTTAGATTTAGATTGTCAATGTGTCTAGATTTCTGCTAATTGAATTTAGTTATAAAGATTATTATGATGAGCAAGTGTATTTTCTTGGCACATAGTTTACTTCCTGCAATTATCCAAAAGCTAATGGAAAAGTCCTCTAGAGTTCTCTCGAAAATCAGCTGGGAGAATAACTTACGGCTTGGCCTATAAAAACACATCACTTCAGCTTTCCTCTCATGAATGCATTTCATTTCAACGCATTTGTACAGTGCATTTAATACAATTTTAGGCTTTTAAGTATTTCTTTTAAGTATTAGGCTTTTATTATATCTTAAATGACAGCATAGCATGCGATGAAGCTACAAAAAATCTGTTCAACCATTTAGTTGTGACAATACATGTGTCGTTTTCTCACCTAGGTCTCTTTTCAGCCTCGTTTTGCGAGCGGGTGTTAATTTTGGCCCCCGACTGTACACACGAACAAATGAGCATGGCATTGAGCGACTGATTAAAGAAAAGATGAATGGCATCAAGTGCGACAGGCGCTGTGTAAGCGTATAATTAAGCAGAAAATGACAAATAGGGATGAAAGTCATATTCACGGAAACAGATCAGCTGGAAATCACTGCCGACATGAAAAACAAGCAACAAGAAAAAAAACAAGCAATCAAGTTCCATCTACCATCAGAAATCAGGACACACCGCAGAGCTTTTGTCTTGTTTCTAGTCGAAATATCTAAACAATCTTAACTACTGGGTACTTGCATAAAAAATGACTACAGTGTACTTACTTACTTACTTACTTATTACTTACTTACTTACTTACTTACTTACTTACTTACTTACTTCATTCATTCATTCATTCATTCTCTTTTTGGCTTAGTCCCTTTATTAATGCCTTTATTATGATCCCAAGGTGTCCATATCCGGGACCAGGCTGTATCCTGAGCTGCTGCTGCGCTGTTGGTCATAGGGCAGTGGAGAGCATGAGACTGATTCCAGTGAAGCTCCAGGGACAGACGAGTCTTCGCTGAGGCCTGCTTCCAGCCTCCACCGCTGAAGCCTGGTTTATTCTTCTGCGTCAGGTGACCGGCGTAACCCACGGCGCAGGCAACGCACGTAGCTGTGCATGTACAAGTGGCTCAAACTCGCTCATTTTGAGGCAGGAACCGGCGGACGTGCAACAACTTTAACTATGAGGTAAACACAAAACAAAACTTTCCATCCGGAGCTCCTTCACGGGACTCCACACTTGTAAAAAAATCGCTCGCGCCATTCGCGCGGCTCTCGGTCCCGCACAGACTCGTCAGCGCTACCAAGCCGACCAATCACAGAGCTTACGCTACGCGTCGTTGCGACGTGTAGTTACATTTTTTGAGAGGTGCACGTCAGCGACGGCGATGGCCACGGCGAAGGGCTATGCATCAGCGCCGTAGCATACGCCGGTGTTTGACGCAGAAGTATAAATCAGCCTTGAGATTGCAGCTCTGCACAAGACTTTTGGCCAGCGGAGAAATTAAAATTGTCGTGCCCAACTGAGTCTGGTTTCTCTCAAGGTTTTTTTTCTTCACTCTCCTATCAGTGAAGTTTTTTCCCTCTCCGCTGTCGCCTCTGGCTTGCATGGTTCAGGATCGGTAGAGCTACGCATCGATGAATTTGCTCTTCAGTGTTTGGACTCTCAGTAATGACTTTAAACCACACTGAACTGAGCTAAACTGAACTGAACTTAAACACTAAAAACTGAACCACCCTGATCCAGTTACTATGACCATTTATGTGAAGCTGCTTTGACACAATCGACATTGTAAAAGCGCTATACAAATAAAGCTGAATTGAAAATTAATGTCAATGAGTGTGAATGGATGTTTCCCAGAGATGGATTGCAGCTGGAAGGGCATCCGCTGCGTAAAACATGTTCTGGATAATTTGGCGGTTCATTCCCCTGTGGCGACCCCGGATTAATAAAGGGACTAAGCTGATTAATTACAGTTAATTACGCTGTAAAAAATATGTCTTTAAACAGTTTCCTAATTTTGGTGTTTCGGTTTTAATTGCGGTTATAAAGTGAAGTTTAATTTTAAAATAATTTCGAGAGGAGCATGTGCTCATGATTGACACAGCTGGCCCACGTTAGCTAATCATGATCCTCCAATCAAAGGATCCCAAGTCACTATATATACCCTCATTTCCTTTCTACAACTAGCTTTATCTGGAAGAAAAACCCCCTCCTCCCCTTCCCTCCTTCTTTATCCAGAATGGGCGGCACGGTGGCCCAGACTAGCACTGTTGCCTCACAGCAAGAATACCTACGGCGTTGGGTCCTCCGTTGGGTCCTCGCTGAGCCATCTGGTATTTCTGTGAGGAGTTTGCATGTTCTCCCTGTGTCCGCGTGGGTTTCCCTGGTTTCCCCAGTTTCCTCCCACCATCCAAATGTGCTCTATATTATAGATAAAATAAGTCTAAACCCTTTTTATAATGTCTTACTCTCAGGAAGTTTGCCTTGGCCTCAACAGTGGGGGAGTTTGAGATCGACCTGAGCTCAATCTCCCCTTGCCATGCAAAAGGGGGGAGCCCTGGGCTCAAGCATCCCTTGAGCTCAGGGCTCTCTCTTGGGACAGCATGCCAAACAAGCTATGTATAAATCATGAGCTAAGTGTGAACTGTTGAATTGCATTGCATTTGCTCTGTCGAAGTTTGATGTTGAACATTTAACTCTACAGTTTAACAAAGTCATTTAAAGCCATTACTGCATCCAAAACGGTGAAAAGCCTTGGAGTAGCGATTGGTGACCAACTAAACTTCTCTGACCACATTTCTAGAACTGCTCGATCGTGCAGATTCGCACTCTATAACATCAAAAAGATACGACCCTTCCTATCTGAACATGCAGCTCAACTCTTGTTCAAGCTCTTGTTCTCTCCAGACTGGACTATTGCAACTCTCTACTAGCCGGGCTTCCAGCTAACTCTATCAAACCTCTTCAGCTGCTCCAGAACGCAGCAGCACGAGTGGTCTTTAATGAAGCTAAAAGAGCACATGTCACTCCGCTGCACATTCGTTTGCACTGGCTGCCAGTTGCTGCTCGCATCAAATTCAAAGCTCTGATGTTTGCCTACAAAGCGACTTCTGGCTTTGCTCCTTCTTATCTGCTCTCACTTCTGCAGATGTATGTGCCCTCCAGAAACTTGCGTTCTGTGAATGAACGTCGCCTCGTGGTTCATCCCAAAGAGGGAAGAGATCACTTTCCCGAACTCTCGCATTCAATCTGCCCAGTTGGTGGAATGAACTCCCTAACTGCATCAGAACGGCAGAGTCACTCGCTGTCTACAAGAAACCACTAAAAACTCAAATATTTAGTCTCCACTTTCCTTACTAATATGAAACTCCCTCTCTGACTCCTCAACTAACTACAAAAAAATTTTGACGTATTATTTCTAAAAACAAGACTTTTCTAGAAAATGCATTTTTATTTGCGTTCACGTGGGTTTCCTCCGGGTGCTCCGGTTTCCCCCACAGTCCAAAGACATGCGGTACAGGTGAATTGGGTTGGCTAAATGTGTGTGTATGTTTCCCAGAGATGGGTTGCGGCTGGAAGGCATCCGCTGCGTAAAAACATGCTGGATAAGTTGGCGGTTCATTCTGCTGTGGAGACCCCGGATTAATAAAGGGACCCTGGATTAATAAATGAGATCAGAGAGGAAGGAAAACAAAAACTGCAGTGACTCTTTGTGTGTTCCACAATCCAGGAGAAGCAGCCGTCTGCGCATCAGCCGTTCCCCAAACATGACACAGCGCAGGAAAGCATCGATTTTCCCCTCCATCAATCTCCTGCTGCTCGAGAGACGGATGGAAAGACAGACAGCTGAAGATGTGATTTGTAACTGGGGCGCGCTGGAGAGAGAATTGCATGGCGGCAGACATCTTTAGTGTGTTTCTAGGCTGTGAGATTAACAGTGGAGCGGCTCATGATTGAGTTCAGGCTAAACGCATGCAGTCGCCCGCCGCAACAGAGGGATGAACCCACTGATGTCACGTCACACACAGCCTTTCATTCATCACACTCTACACATATTCACACACATGGGTCTGACACGCTGGAGAAATCTGGCTTTTCCTGCCAAATTAACCGAACTGCCAATGCTGTCTAATTTTTTTTATTTTATTTATTCTTTTTCCTTCAGCTTGATCCCTTCCAGCTGCAACCCAGTACTGGGAAACACCTATGCACACTCATTTACAGAAACACACATACACTACGCCCAATGTAGTTCATCAATTCCCTGATAGCGCATGTGTTTGGACTGTTGGGGAAACCTGAGCACATGCAAACTCATCACAATAACACCACCTGACCCAGACGGGACTCGAACCAGCAACCTTTTTGCTTCTAGGCATCAGTGCTAACCACTGAGCCACCATGCCGCCCCAAGACATCCATTCATTGATTTTCATTTTGTCTTAGTCCCTTTATTAATCCGGGGTCACCACAGCAGAATGAACCGCCAACTTATCCTGCACATGTTTTTCACAGCGGATGCCCTTCCAGCTGCAACCCAGTACTGGGAAACACCTCTACACACTCATTCACACACACACACTCATACACTACGGCCAATTTAGTTGATCAATTCCCCTATATCGCATTGGTTGGGCTGTGGGGGAAACCGGAGCACCCGGAGGAAACCCACGCTAATAAGGAGGGAACATGCAAGCTCCAACTGACTCAGCCGAGACTCGAACCAGCGACCTTCTTGCTTCTAGGCAACAGTGCTAACCACTGAGCCACCGTGAAACCCCAAGACATTACAAGTGAAGTTTCATAAACTAATTTCGAGAGGAACACGTGATATGATTGAGCATGACTGGCTTCTCATCTGTAATCAACAGGGCTTAATTTGTGGTGGAACACGGCAGATCCGACACCTCCTTTTACCGATCCCCCTCCTCAACTGCCCTTCTCTCCCGTCCGCTGTTCACTTTCGCTTTCTTCCGTGACTCCCCAACCCTCTTCACTGTCATCTGCGACACACCCGCCCCACTCAATTCCGTACGCAACACCCTTCCGCCATCCACCGCACCAACACCAATCGATCTAGTCCGGGACCTTGCAATTCACAAATTAAGCACTGATAATCAGTAATAATCCAATCAAAGTGATCCAAACTTACTATAAACGGATTGTTTTCTCCTTACTGCTCTATCTTCGTCTTGGAAGAATCCCCCCTTCCACCCCATCTCCTCCTTTTTCTCCCCTTTTCTAAGGGGAAGCTCTCGAGACCTACCCAATCTCGGATCCCCCTTATATGCCTTTTGACCGGGCGGAAGCCCTGGGCTCAAGTATCTCCGAGCTCAGGGTTCTCTCCCGGGACAGCATGCCAAACCAGCTACTGTATAAACACAACGTATATCTAAGTGGGAACTCTTGAACTTATAATATAAAAAAAAATTCCCACTGAACCTTCAACACAATATTTTCAACAGGACCAGCCACATAATATCAACTCAATATCTGGTTATATATTCATATTTGTACATGCAATCCAACATGAGGGTTACAGGGTCACTGTTAATCAGTCTTAAGTGCAAGCCCGCAGGCATGTATTTAGTATTTGAGTTAATCGTTCATAAATTGGCCATAGAACCTCCATTAATGCCCGAATACTTGGAAAATTTTGACTTCTCGAGTTATAAAAAGCCCTGACGTTGTCATGCTTCGTCATAAAGCGTCATCATCTGTTCACATCAGAGTGTTTCTGGAACAAAACTACAGTTAAAGTTGAGATAATAGCTTAATATTGTATTAAATGCACACATATTTGCTAGCAGCCAAATAGCCTGCGCGCTCACACGGTCAATCACAGATTATTGTTCAGGTTAATGTTTCTTCAGGTGAACATTTCCTCTTCAACCAATATATTTCCTTCAAACTAATGTGATAACCATTAACAGACTGAGCGGTTGAGCAAGGTTATGAATGGCATGTGCAGATCTATTAGCATTGAATACAACTTAAAGAACAATGTTTGCACAAGATACACGTTAAACAAATCCTACTAAAATCTACATTCCAAACATATCAGCCTTCGATTAGTGTGTTTTGATAAGGAGAACTTGATTGTCTTGAGTGCTTATTTGAGAGGATGTTATCTTACCATCAGCCTAGCAAATATCCTCAGGCTGTTTTATACCCACAGAACTGATTCTCACGATCTTTTCTGGATATACTCTGTAAACCCTAGAGGGTTGTGTGTGAAAATACCAGTAGATCAGCAGTTCCCCTCATTAGTAGGTCCTGCTTTATATTGACTACAAGGTACTTGCATCAAATACAATTTCCCAAGCATGGACCATGCCATACTGAGTCTTTCAGTATTTTACGGATGTAGGGATGAAGCGGGATTGGGTAAGTATGTAATGTGTATTTATCTGGTGCATTTAATGTGTATGGCCATACACCTGAAGTGCTTCACAATCATAAGGGGGGGGGGGGGGGTTCTCCACACCACCACCAGTGTGCAGCATCCACTTGGATGATGTGACGGCAGCTACAGGACAGTGGAGCCAGTGCTTCACCACACACCAGCTGTGGATGGAGTGGAGGCACAGTGATAGAGACAATTTAGTGGATGGGAATGATTGCGAGGCCATGATCGGCCAATTGAGGGAATTTGGCTGGGACACCGGGGTTTCACCCAGTGGTTGATTTGTGAATTGCGAGGTCCTGCAACAGATCTGGGTAATGGATCCGGCATGTTGCCCGAGGAGGAAGGTGGAGAGTGTCGGGGGGGTGGAATGCAAAGCGTTGGATGGTGGAGGGGTGTCGCGGATGAAAGTAAAGAGGGTTGGGCAGTCGTGGGAGAAAGTAAAAGTGAACATCTGATGGTGGAGGAGGGCGGTTGAAGAGGGGGATCGGTAAAATGAGGTACTGGATCAGATTTCAGAAGTACTGGATCCAACTTGTTCTGGCACAAATTAAGTCCTGCTTACACCGCTACACTTTACCAGAAGTGCCTTGGGACTTTTAATGACTACAGAGAGTCAGGACCTCGGTTTAACGTCCCATCCGAAAGATG
Source organism: Danio rerio (assembly GCF_052040795.2). NCBI lineage: Eukaryota > Metazoa > Chordata > Actinopteri > Cypriniformes > Danionidae > Danio > Danio rerio. The sequence continues at coordinate 58,197,369 of NC_141037.1, read as the reverse complement.
GTGCCCACTGACAGTATAGACCAATTACCCGGTTGCAAAAAACAGACAGGCTACAATGGGAAAGATGTCGTGTTTTGCGGTAGGATGCCGAATTCGAGTTCAAAAATGGAAAACGTAACTTTTACCATACACCACACACTGCTTTAATACCGACTGCAGACGTCTTTGGCTAAATGGGAGCTGAATGAGGTGAGGAGCTAATTAGAAATGCTAGACTCTGCAGTTCTCATGTCATATCAGGTCAGTTCACGCTATGCTGAATCATACTCATTACTCGTTTTTGATTGCAGAAATGATTTCAGCAAAAACAGTTACATATGGTGAATTAAACAGCGGACACTGAATGCTAAGAATGAAATGTGAAATTAAGGTTACGTTTATTAAGGTAAACTTAGTTTTATATTCACACATTCATTCAGTGACAGCTTGTAACACACTCCCTATATTGTTTACCACAGCACTTTAAATATTCGGTCTGAAATAACCTGCAAGTGTGACTTGAAAACAACATTAGCACTGTTTATTTGATTGTGAACAATGTTGTACTTTGATAGTCATTGGCTGCTGCTAATATGATTTCGCTATTTAGAGTTTGCAAATAATATTTTTATGAAATTATATTATTGAGAAAGTCTGAATGTGCGAATATAAAACCAACTTTACCTCTATGTGTAGGTTCACATACCCTGCCGTCACTGTCAGAACCCAGGCCTTGTATAACGTTAGCTCCGTCTTGTATCCTTGTCTTTGGCAAGGCGGAATCTCAGTGTTTAGCTCTTGAATCTGGTCATCATGGAGCAATATTTATTGCACATGACCTCAAAGAACAACATTGTTGGCTTTCAAAGACTTGTTGACCTTTAACTTCTCTCTTGTTAAATCACTCGGAGTTTCATTGAGATTGTATATTTGGGGCTGGATGCTTGGCCATTTCGTCTAATCCAATATTCATCGGGAGGGTGCTATCGCAAATGGAGCTGTCAGATGAACGCCGCTCGCTTTAACGTTAATTTTGCTGAATCACTGTGCTTGTCACTGGGTGACGAGCTGTTATAACATGCTGTAAGCATTATGTAAATAATATATATAATATGTAAGTAATATATCTTATTTCTAAGACAACAACAAACTCTGCACCGCATCTGATGTCATTCCCTCGCTGTAAATGCTAGGGCTCCCGGTTGCTTTCTGCACATCCTAAATGTTTACAAACATGGTAATTGGTCTATAGAGTCTCCTTCACTATACTGGGGCATTAGGACGCAGGTTGAGCGCCCCCTGCTGGCCTCACTAACACCACTTCCAACGGCATCCTAGTTTTCCCATGTAGTCTTCCATCCAGGTACTAACCAAGTGATGCAACCAAGTAAACAATCGATGTCAAGAAGGAACTCAAAGATCTACAAATTCCTAAATCGAGAAGCCTTTTCTAAACAAGCAAAAAATGGTCTTGTTTTTGGAAATAGTAAGTCAAAATTGAGTGAGTTTTTCGACAAGACAAGATTAAATTTTTTTGTAATTATATAAATAAAACAAGAATACATATTGGATTATTTAATACAATCTTAAGCCAAATTGTCTTGTATAATTTACACCTGCCAATACAACATGACAACATGGCAATCCAGCAGTTTCCCAAGTCCTAATTGTGTGTGTTGTTTGATTTCAAGCATAGAATTTCACACGGTCTTTCTTCCTAATGAATGAACCGTGTGCACCTCCGAGTGCAAGTTCATGCTAAGTTTATGGTTTAATTATCCGGTGGCAGCAGCGCTCACCGGAACCACCATATCCAGCGCAGGAGGAGGAGGAGACGGCAGCGGCATCACTCACGGAAGCCCTCCTCGCTGCCTTTGTCAGGTGATTGCTGGCAGAAAAAAAGGAAAACAGATCAATACATCTCCTCTGGGGCTGACAGCTAATCTTTACCAAGGCTGAAATATGAGCAGCATCAGCCGCTGGATTCCTGTACTGGAGCGGCCCGATTGACTGCACGCACACGCACACACACACACCGCCCTCTTTTCTACTTCCTGGCCCAGTGAGGAGATTCATTTGGGCCGTGGAGGATGGCAAGGGCTTTATGGCAGGGTGGGGTGGATCCTGTCACCATGGTAACGACTAATTACAGTGAGTGGACAAATCTCTTTGACAGGCTACAGAAAGGCATAAGAGCATCAGGCTGGACGTCTCTGTCAGAGAGAGTGGAATAGACAGTCCCTCTTAAAACTCTCTCACATGGGCATTTTGAACAGGCAATCAAGGCAACCATTTTTACTCTGTCAAATGGACAAATTTACTGACTCATATTGTGGCCGCCTCTGTCAAGATTCAATTGACAAGTGAAAACAAAGACTATGAAGGCAGGCTAACCACCAAAATATACATATTGAACATATTTAATAATAGTAATAATTCCTTACATTTATATTGCGCTTTTCTCCAGACTCATCCAGTCCAATCTCCTCATCCACCACAAGTGTACACATTGTAGGCCATATTGACCGCACACCACACACTCTGATTGGTAGAGAAGAGACAATAATGAAATGGGGATGTTATAAGGCTATGATGGACAGAGACTAGTAGGCAATTTTGGCAAAGATGCCGAGGTGAAACCCCTACTCTTTTTGCAAGAACATCCTGGGATATTTAACAACCACAGAGAGTCAGGACCTCGGTTTAATGTCTCATCTGAAAGATGGCGCTCACTGAGCAGTATAGAGTCCCCATCAATATACTGGGGCGTTAGGACCCACATAGATCGCAGGTTGAGCGCCCCCTGCTGGCCTCACTAACACCACTTTCAGCAGCAATAGAGATCTGCGCGGGACTAAATTTTGAATCCCGCTCCCGCCCGCACCCGCCAGGTTTATGCCCGAACCCGACCGTTCCCGCTTATATTAAGCACTTGTTGTCCCGCTGCCTGACCCGCCCCGTTTTCTACCTGCCGCGCCCGATCCCGCTAAAGAGCAGGGGGAGAACAAAACCGAAAATCACCCAACTATACAGTCCAGACAGCCTATAACAAGCTGTCTGTATAAACACACACACACACACACACATACACACACACACACAGCACCAAACAAGCTAAACACAGCATCGCGCTATTTCATTTACACACATACATACGCATGCTCACTCGGGAGTCGGGAGTGAAATTGCTAGACAGCCCGCTCCCGTCCCAAATTAAACCCATTACCGACCGCTCCTGCGATTTATTCGGAAATTTATTCCCACGCCGCAGAAATCTGGTCGGGTCCCGTGGCGCCGGGAATGCAGACCTCTAGCAGCAACCTTTCCAAAAATATCCATCTCTGGATATTTCTTTTGTGCAGGATTCATCTGTTTATAAATAAACCACACTTATGCTACAGTCACTAGAGTTTAAGCTTGCAATATTCTGTTGTACGGCACTGCGACAAGGAGTGGAATTAAACAAGATGATTAGACATTCAAAGCGAGCGATTGGCCAATATTTTAAATGTCTCTCCAGAGAGGTGATGTTTTGATCTTCGATTTGTCTCACGCAGTCAAGTGATGCGATTTCGCAGGTCAGATCTCACCAAGCTTGCGAAACTTGACGCACAAACCTACATTTCAGGTTTGATGCATTCGTGTGCGTATGAATGGAAGTCTATGGGGAGAAAAGTCCAGTGAGACCGCAGCTTTAAAGAGTGATATGCACCTATAGGCAGGTCCAAAACATAAGTACACGTAGCTTATTACACACAAAGGGATGTGCAGCAGCATACAAGCATATTTAAACATAAAAAATTAAAGAATTAAATTTGGAAACATTGTCGTCTACATAAATATAAAAAAATGTTATCACATCAGGGGGCTTTGGTGAAACCAGACCATTCCCTAGAGGCTTGCTTTAACCTTGTGCATGAGCAGAGTCCGGTATGGATTCTGTGGGGCCTTGTACTTTAGTGTCCCCAGCAGTTACTATTACGGGCCCAATTTGTCCATGACACACAGCTCCCTCGCTCCTCACATTAGCATGCAACACAACCCCGCGGTATACACTTGTACACACACAATGTGTATAGGGTCCTGTATAGGCATGTGGTAGTACTTGACAACAAATGCAACACTCGTGAACTACATGAGTGTAGAGTTTCAGTACATAGACACAGTGCCAACTACTGGCCTGACTGAAGCAATGCAGCTCTTTGAGTTGGTTTCAGTGCGAATAGTGATATTTTTAACAATGCAGTACACTAAACCAGGGATGTCCAACTCGGTTCCTGGAGATCTACCATCCTGCCGAGTTTAGCTCCAACCCTAAATCAAACACTACTTAGTCAACTAGTGCCTCGTTTTCAATGACTGGTACAGTATAGTACTGGTTGGGTCAGTTCGGGTCACCTTTATCAGGCTTGTGTTTCCACTACCAAGGGTCCCCTTTTGGTGGGTGTGGTGTATGACAAAAGTTTCAGTCGACGTCATGCTCGCTCGAGAAAATGTCTACAATAAAGCTGCACAGGTCGCTCACATATCATATGAAAAGCACTTCTCACCAAACAGACGCTTTACACACATAAACACTTCTGTATAAATGTTTATTACTAAATTTTCTATGAACATGAGTTGATTATAACTGCAGATCAATGACAGTGTGAAATAGGCTACTGTAACGTCTGTAATTATTTTAAATAAATAAATAAATGAACATATATGAACACATACAGACACTTACAGTCTCCGATATGTTACAGACTACAGAAAAAGTACACACAGCAGACATTTAGTCCTTAATTAGGTTTAAAACAACACAAAGTATAGCCTACAGTCAGAGTAAACCTCTCATCTGTGCGTGTAATCTTCAGCAGCACATGAAGCCTCTGTTAGAGAGTCACTCCATCATCCCCAGTTCATATTAGTCCAAAAGGTGATAATAAAGATTAAAACAAGGCAGTTTGTTCACGTTTGCTGAAGAAATAACGTGCTCCTTGGCTTCCCCTTTTTTCTACGCTCCACTCTCCCGTTTGTCCTTTTCTTTCTGAATGTGTCTCTCGCGTTTGTCAGCTTCTCACAGAATCGGCTTTCCAAAGCTTGTCAATAATCAAGCGCAAGTTATTATCATCAGCTCAAGAGGTTTGTTATTTCAGATATAGACGCGCGGCGAGCGCAAGAAATCTCTCGCTGTGTATTTCAAACATGGTGGCTCCTTTGTTTACATTCTGGCTTGTTGCCTAAGCGAATGACACATCTCTGTAAACCAATAGGGTTCAGCTGCGCGTGTAGCTCCGCCTTTTGGTACCCTTTCTTGTGTTTGGGACCCTTCTGAAAGGGTGCCAAAAAAGTGGTACGGTACGGTTTGGTTCGGTAGTGGAAACGGCCATAAAAGCGTACCAAACCGAACCCTACCGTACCACTCAGTGGAAACGGGCCATAAGTAGGACCTAAAGGAAGACTTGGTAAATAAAGACAGGTGTGTTGATTTAATCATTTTCTTGTCGGCTTAGTCCCTTTATTAATCTAGGGTCGCCACAGCGGAATGAACCGCCAACTTATCCAGCAAGTTTTTACACAGTGGATGCCCTTCCAGCCGCAACCCATCTCCCAGAAACATCCACAAACACTCATTCACACACACACTCACGCACTAAAGACAATATAGCCTACCCAATTCACCTGTACCGCATGTCTTTGGACTGTGGGGGAAACCGGAGCACCCGGAGGAAACCCACACGAACGCAGGGAGAACATGCAAACTCCACACAGAAACTCCAACTGAGCCGAGGATCAAACCAGCGACCTTCTTGCTGTGAGGTGACAGCACTACCTAATGCGCCACTGCTTCGCCCACATCACTAAAAGCTTCCCTTAAAGAGTCAAGAACTGCGAAAGAAGCAGCCTAATGTAATTCTGAAATCATGCTGACTCGAACTCTCCTTCTTAAAACTAACTCAGGTGGTAGACTTCGGCTTAGGTGTTGGAGTTAGGACTTAGACTAACTTAGGTGGCTTATTTCATGACACTGCATGGCGGTCCAGCCAATCTGATGAATGACTGACAATTAAAAAGGGCCTTCATGCATTTGACTGAAGCAAACTTTCATGTGTGAGCATTTGAACATGGAAGGGAAGCCGCTGGAGGCCACAGAAACACACGAGCTCTGTTGTGCTAATGAGCGCGTTTCATATCCACGCTAAAAAAGACCAAGAGAGCCGCGTGGGGTCGACGGGATTCTGATGCCACGGAATGTGCTACTACATACTGATTCCTCTAATTAGCACAGATAATAAAACCTCGCGCTAAACTTTAAATCACAGTAAAAGGTTTGAGTTGTCTGATGTCAAAGGTCAGATCGGCAGCTAAAGGGATTGTCCTCTCTAACAGGATCTGCTTCAGAGCTGTACAGCTTTGACTTGTGGAAAGTCCTGTCTTTGTGTTGCACAGAATGGTATGAAAACATGAGGGAACCGAGAATGATCACGTCTGGAGGAAAGATTTCTTAAAAGGCAGAGCATTTAAACGCAGCCTCCTCCTTGAAGAAATGACCAGTGGACGGTGATTAACAGGCTTGATTGCATTAGCATTTCTATCTGCGCTTGGGCTTGGAGACGCATGATTCAAAGCATTGGCATTTATAGTAGGTTCAGATCCTATATTACCTTCTACATGCCTCCATGTGTACTGGATATTGGGAATGGTGCATCCCGGATAACCATGCGTTCATTTATTATGACACGTCTTTATTTTGTTCCTCGGTATGTCCACACATGTAGTGGAATAACAATAAAACTTGACTTAAAGTCAGATCTTCACCAAAACTGAAACGCAATGGTCTTGGAGCGTGCGCTGTCCGTGTCCATCACTTCGGAAGTTTATCCACGTTACACGGCCATTTTGAGATGAGCGCAGTACTGAGGGACTAAAGGAGGAACTAAAAGTGACATTGTGGCTCTAGGCTGTCTCTCAGGATTAGACTGCACAGCACTCAGCGCACGGCCCCTTTGCTCAGTCCTATTATATCTGCTTGTGCCTCTTTCCAGATGAATTCCTCTCCATACGGATCCTGCAGCGGGAGCAGGGCAGGATAATTGATTAATATTTCTGGAGGGAATGATAGCTAACCGCGAGATGCGTTTAAAACAAAAGCCCGCAGTTTTGGGTTTACACATTGAGGGATTTCAAAAGAACACATGACCATGAGAACGGCCTTCAGATCGCAGCCAAAGGTCAAGTGCAAGTGCTCGGAAAACATAGCTTGATTTACATTATAATTAATTGTGGAAAATAGCTCAGTGCAACAGTTGTGTGCTGGGAGTGAGAAATCTGTTTAGTTCCTCCACAGGTTTTTAAATAACATTTACACGGGTAACACTTTATTTTGATGGTCCATTTGAGGATTAGTAGACTGTCTGCTTAATATCTGCTGATTCTGCTCCTTCAACAGACATTTAACTGACTATAAGGGTGCGTTCACACCTGCCTTATTTAGTTTGATTGAATCGCACTAGAGTTCGTTTTCCCTTTTGGTGCGGTTGGTTTGGGCAGGTGAGAATGCAGCAATCGTACTCGATTGCGCACCAAAAGCGGACCAAATAAGCGTACCGAGACCTGTTTGAAGAGGTGGTCTCGGTACGCTTTCAAACGAACCCTGGACCAGAGAGAATGAGATCCGTACTAAAACAGGTCCAACCGCAAAAAGTACTACACGTTATGGACTAATCCAGCTGCCATAGGCCGATGCGCTGTGCATTATGGGATATGGAGGAAAACTATTTGCTGACAGCGCTTTACCAACAGAGAGGGGAAAACATTACCTGATGGATTGTTGGTAATATTTTCGCAAGATGACCATGTCGCAGTTTAGCTAAATTAATTCACATCTCCTCCTGAAGTGACGAGCGATGCATTAAACACTGTTTTCCAGCTGCGGCCGCGCTTTATTTTCGTAATGTAAAGTTTATCTAAAGCAGGGATACAATCAGTCAGCGCAGTCGTCCCTCCAGAGTGAAAGGTTTTGTTTACCTGCGAGAGTTCGTTAGCATTTTCCCGCACGTGAATTCTGACCAATCAATAAGCAGTTTAGGAAATATGTTCAACAACATCTGGCCAATGAGAGATGTGGATTTTGTCAGATGACTGCATTTTGGTTTGTTTCAACTGGTTCGGACCAAAGTCAGCAGTGTGGTGTGAAAACAACCCAAAGACGGCAGAAGATGCAACAATGTATCATTTATTGCGCTTGGTCCGGACCAAATGAAGCGAACTACAGATGTGAAAGCACCCTAAGAAACTGTGCAATGTAGACTTACACTAACCCTAACCCTAACAGTGAGAATTAGATGCAATGTAACTTAAATTCAACAAACGGACCATCAAAGTGTGACTTTTACATAAACAAAAAAATAATAATAAAAAATTATATATATATATATATATATATATATATATATAGGTGAGGCAGTGGCGCAGTAGGTTGTGCTGTCGCCTCACAGCAAGAAGGTCGATGGTTCGAACCTCGGCTCAGTTGGCGTTTCTGTGTGGAGTTTGCATGTTCTCCCTGCGTTCGCGTGGGTTTCCTCCGGGTGCTCTGGTTTCCCCCACAGTCCAAACACATGCGGTACAGGTGAATTGGGTAGGCTAAATTGTCCGGAGTGTGTGTGTGTGTGAATGTGTGTGTGGATGTTTCCCAGAGATGGGTTGCGGCTGGAAGGGCATCCGCTGCGTAAAAACTTGCTGGATAAGTTGGTGGTTCATTCCGCTGTGGCGACCCCGGATTAATAAAGGGAATAAGCCCACAAGAAAATGAATGAATGAATGAATATACAGAATAACTCTTCATTTCCAGTCAAAGGATGTATAATGTGACGATTCTCAAAGTTGTTTGCTTTGGTTCATAGTTTATAATCAAGGCCATAGGAAACCCCTATAGGAAAACAGCACTGCTGAGCAATAGGCCAGACACTAGAGCGCTCTAATAAACCCGACGTACAGCATGAGGAATCTGTAATTTGACAGTGATTAAAAAGGCAAGTGTGTTTGTCTAATTTCAGCGCTATTGTCCAGGCGCTGCGCTCCACACCTGCTGACCGCGGCTGATTAAGAGAAGAGCCGGCCATAAAGGAGCCATTTACAGCATCAACAGCCCCGAGACGAGTGGCGCGCTCGCTGAAGTAATGATTTGGGATGAATGCGAGCTTCTTTATGTCTTAATGGGTGCTTGTGCTCGGGCTCTCCAGAAACAATTACTTCAGGAGCGCTTCCCACCGGCCGCTGTTTATTAATCAGCTAATTACACATTGACAGTAATGAGGCGGCTGATTCATATACTTAAAAGAACACAACTAAATGACTGTTTAATGATTAGCCTTTTGTGTGGCATTAGCAGCATCCACTCGAGCAGTCCTGAGAACAGCCTGAATAACTGCAAATCTGAACAAGCTCTCGAAGCTAAGGTTTAACGTGGGCATACAGAGGGTGCTGTCGGACTGACGAGAAGCAGCTTTGCTAGCATTTCCTTTAAAGGTGTTATATGTACACTTTTGACTCTTCTAAGGCAGTGTTTCTCAAAGGGTGGGTGGGAGTGTGTGCTCAAAAAAACAACAAAAGTTTCATATTTAACTTATTTTGCTTATATCGGACTTTTATTTTGAAATGCGTGTGCGAAAACCGGACTTTTAGTTTGCCAGTAACCTAGGTTAAGCGCTTTTCAGCTGTTTAATTTGCTGTTTAAGGTCTGTTTTCTTTAAAAATCAGCAATCTCCACTAGCTGAGTGATATCCGATATAAAGTGGGTCTCAAAAGAAGCACTGCATTAAATTCCCCCCGCCATGTCTTATAATATGAGCATTTATTTTACCCCAGTATATTCAATGTAGCTTCTGCGCTAGCCTGCCGATTCTGACGGGCGAGTGCGAGTAAACGACTTTTTGTCTCATTTTACGCTTGAGCAGCTAAATGAATGCTAAAGTTTATTAAACTGAATGTATTTTAATGACATTACAACATCGATGCTGTATAAGGAACCGTATAAAATGGAAAAAAGTTCACAATAACAGGTCACCGGAAGTTTATCAGTATAGGAAACAGCTCGGCATATACCCTTTTGACATGTGAAATTCCAGCGCAAGTACGACCCAGAATATGTAAAGTGTGTCACAACAAGTACAAGTACATCTTACTGTGCTCACCGTGTAGCAAAGGCCAAGAAAGCCCACACAAAAGCAGAACAGCAAATAATTGGTGATTATTATAAAATGGTTATGATTATTTTAATAATTTTACTTCAGTTTGCTGGTTTCTGTTCAGTTCAGCCAGATCAGTGTTAACGTTTTATAAACAGTTCAGTTTAGCTCATGGTAACTTAACTTTTCCTCACCCTAACCACTGTTTACAGTATTTGACATTTTTACACTGTAATATTTCTATAATTTGATAAAAAAAATTTAAAATGACAGCAGTAAAATATTGTTTATTTGTAAGTCTTGGTGATTTTCTTATGATTTATCTGTCACTAGTTGTGTATGTTAACAATTAAATACAAGTGAATTATAATTCCTAAAATTATATTATAATTCCTATACATTTGGGTCGCGGCTTGATGACCATGTGAAAATGGGGGTCCCAAGGGATGAAAAACAAACATATTTAAGAAATGAATATGGTCGTGCCCACCTGAGCCTGGTTTCTCTCAAGGTTTTTTCCCTCGCTTTGGTAAATTGAACACATAAAATTTATGCCATAGTCAAGCTCTCAGCGAGTACACCTCTCCTCAGTCATCCGTATCCGTCACTTAGCTACAAATAAGCCGGAGTGAGTCATGGAGATCTACCTGAGCTCAAACTCCCCTCTCGCCCTACAAATGGGAGGGAGCCCCGGGCTTGAGGAACCCATAAGCTCAGGGCTCTCTCCTGGGAGAGCATGCCAAACAAGCTTTATAATCAACCATCAGCTAAGTGTAAACTCTTAAAAGAGAATTGGTACACCCTCACCTCTTCACAAGAGTGCGCAAAACAAAGGGTAGGGGTAACGCCCATAGACTGTAAAATATATGGACGTAGTATCCATGACGTCACCCATAGGTTTCTAAAGAGTTTAAAAGAAGCCACAAGTAGGCGCAGCCAACCGTCGCCAATTTGTTCGCGCGTCATCACACCCACGGCGGGATACCAAACAAGGGCAAAGAGGCGGAGAGTGAGGCGGAGCTACAGACACCTGCTAGCATTTAGCTTGGACCTGGTTCAGACACACTTTACTTTGGGAGAACGCTTAATACTTTATCACCTGCGACTCGTTTGTGTTCTGAACACTTGTGCTTGGTTGTACACTATATCAATAAAGTGTTTAGTCTTTTAAAAACACTGCTGTAATACATTGAGCCACTAAACATTGTTCTTATGACGTTTTACAACAGGAGGAAAATGCATATTACTTCCAAACACTTCAGATATAGTCTGTGTTAGTTACTGTAAGACTATTGATGAACTCCAGCTTAACACTGTATGACAACACTTCAGATGACTGATCTAGAGCCTACAGCTAATCAATCTGACAGATTCTGAAGTGCATTACAGCTCTAATTATAAACGATAAATGATCTTAAATAAAACAAATACATGTATAGAGATGGTAGATAAGTATATAACTTTACTCACATGGGAAACGGAGGCCACGTGAATGGTTTGTGAGCACAATTAAGTGCACTCAGCATGCCATATCATCTAATAATTGTAGGAAACAAGTCCAAAAGGCAGTTGACTGTGTAAAGCCACATAAAACAACACAGAAATACAATAAATATGCCGAGTTCAGTGGATAACCTGCAGGATTCAGCTGAGGTGACGTGACGGCGACCAACCAGACCTAGCTGTCACTCAAGTGGCCACGCCCTTAATTATGCAAACTTAATATAACTTAATATAAAGGAAACGGATGAGTTATGAAAAATTCACCCCCTCACAGTTGTCATGAAGGGTAATATTAGCTGTATTAACCAAAATCTGTTTTTGTAGCAGGCTGTAAACACCTTTTTTCTGCTGTAAAGTTGGCCATTCTAACAGTGGACTCATTTGAAATTTGGCCAGGACTAGTGGAATTTCGATGAATTGCAGTTTTAGTTACTTCCGTATTGACTTCCTGAGGGAGAGCGGGAGGTTGCAGCTTGGTAACACCCCATTCACACAGGTGACATCAGGCATTGCTGAACTGCTTTGTGGATCCGTTGATGCCGCTTCAGAGGCAGAAGTTGGGACTAGCTTAACTTTTCAAGTGCCGACGGAAGCGTCAGCCAATCAGATCGCTGTATGCAAATACACCAGCTAGGCAGTGGCCTATTGCTGACTGAATATTATTGACTGATGCTTCTATGACGATTGCTTCATCCCCAACTTCAGACACGCCTTCAGTCAAGCGTTGACGCTGGCGTGTGAATGCGGCGTAAGGGTTAGAATTGGGATTGGCCTATAGGAAATTGCCCATCAGGAAAGTAAGCAGATGTAAACAGCCCTTAAAAGTAGGTAGGTGTAAGAAGTAGGGCTAAGGGGTACGATTGGGATTGGGCCTATGTCTTACTCACACATGCACACAGTAGAGCTCAGCTAAAAGCATGTCGTGTGGTGCTCTGATGTATGGGTGAAGAGCGCAGGGCATCAGGCCTCTCAGCGGTGGGCTTTTGAAGGACACACCAGGAGAGACCGAGCCCACGGTGTGAAGCGGCGGAGGGCAAAATACTGCGGTGGGCTGCAATTCTGTCAGCAGAAGCAATGGCTGAGTGCTGGCGTTATTTGTCTTGCGCTGCCAGATGGGCCTGACGCCGGCACGGGCATTAATGAGAGGAGGACAGAGAACACCAGCACTTCACAGGAGGGTGAATCTATCACCGGGGGGAGTGATGGAGATTGAGGAGAACCAATGGAGGATGAGAGAACAACCGAGGAGCACAAAGAGTTAACAGCAACCCAAAAATAGAAAACGATGCGCCTTTACGTGCCCTTGTTAGTATCTGTAGGTGTTAATGTCCCACAGCTCAACAAACTGTACTGTAACTGTAGTCAAACATCACGATTTCAGGAAATACTTACATTTTACAGCTCTTCTTCAATATACAGTAGTAGAGCATGTTATAAATGATGCATCAGTGCACTTCATTATTTTTCAAAGGTAATTGCCCTCATAAACTTTTAGCAAATACCATAATCTTCCCTCCCTCGAAACATCTTTTCTTCACAACTGGGATTCTTTTAGGGCGGAGCTATAAGTGTTCTAGGGCGGGGTTATCAGTGTTTTAGGGCAGGTCTATCAGTTTTATCAGTGCTTTAGGGCGGGTCTATCAGTGTTCTAGCACTGGGCTATCAGTGCTTTAGGGCGGGTCTATCACTGTTCTAGGGCGGGTCTATCAGTGCTTTAGGGTGGGTCTATCAGTATTCTAGCACTGGGCTATCAGTGCTTTAGGGCGGGTCTATCACTGTTCTAGGGCGGGGCTATCAGTGCTTTAGGGCAGGTCTATCAGTGTTCAGGGGTATGTCTATCAGTGTTCTAGGGCGGGACCATCAGTGTTTTAGGGCGGGGCTATCAGTGCTTAAGGGCGTGTCTATGTGTTCTAGGGCGGGGCTATCAGTGCTTTAGGGCGGGTCTATCAGTGTTCTAGGGCGGGACTATCAGTGCTTTAGGGCGGGTCTATCAGTGTTCTGGCACTGGGCTATCAGTGCTTTAGGGCGGGTCTATCAGTGTTCTAGGGCGGGGCTATCAGTGCTTTAGGGTGGGTCTATCAGTGTTCTAGGGTGGGCCTATCAGTGTTCTAGGGCGGGACTATCAGTGCTTTAGGGCGGGTCTATCAGTGTTCTAGCACTGGGCTATCAGTGCTTTAAGGCGGGTCTATTAGTGTTCTAGGGCGGGGCTATCAGTGCTTTAGGGCGGGTCTATCAGTGTTCTGGCACTGGGCTATCAGTGCTTTAGGGCGGGTCTATCAGTGTTCTAGGGCGGGACTATCAGTGCTTTAGGGCGGGTCTATCAGTGTTCTGGCACTGGGCTATCAGTGCTTTAGGGCGGGTCTATCAGTGTTCTAGGGCGGGACTATCAGTGCTTTAGGGCGGGTCTATCAGTGTTCTGGCACTGGGCTATCAGTGCTTTAGGGCGGGTCTATCAGTGTTCTAGGGCGGGGCTATCAGTGCTTTAGGGTGGGTCTATCAGTGTTCTAGGGCGGGCCTATCAGTGTTCTAGGGCGGGACTATCAGTGCTTTAGGGCGGGTCTATCAGTGTTCTAGCACTGGGCTATCAGTGCTTTAAGGCGGGTCTATTAGTGTTCTAGGGCGGGGCTATCAGTGCTTTAGGGCGGGTCTATCAGTGTTCTGGCACTGGGCTATCAGTGCTTTAGGGCGGGTCTATCAGTGTTCTAGGGCGGGACTATCAGTGCTTTAGGGCGGGTCTATCAGTGTTCTGGCACTGGGCTATCAGTGCTTTAGGGCGGGTCTATCAGTGTTCTAGGGCGGGGCTATCAGTGCTTTAGGGCGGGTCTATCAGTGTTCTGGCACTGGGCTATCAGTGCTTTAGGGCGGGTCTATCAGTGTTCTAGGGCGGGGCTATCAGTGCTTTAGGGTGGGTCTATCAGTGTTCTAGGGCGGGCCTATCAGTGTTCTAGGGCGGGTCTATCAGTGCTTTAGGGCGGGTATATCAGTTTTCTAGCACTGGGCTATTAGTGCTTTAAGGCGGGTCTATTAGTGTTCTAGGGCGGGACTATCATTGCTTTAGGGCGGGTCTATCAGTGTTCTAGGGCGGGACTATCAGTGCTTTAGGGCGGGTCTATCAGTGTTCTAGGATGGGTCTATCAGTGCTTCAGTGTGGAGCTATCTGTATCTGCAGTGTTTCTCAAACATATTCCTGAAGGACCACCAGCTACGCACATTTACTTGTCTCCTTTACCAAACAAAGCTGATTCAGATAATCAACTTACTATCAGAGACTAAAAAAACCTGTAATGGGTGCGACAGACAAAGGAGAAATCCAAAACATGCAGTGTTGGTGGGCCTCCAGGAACGTGGTTGAGAAACACTGCTCTGAAACACTGGTCTGTTTTCTATGGTGGGGCTATCAGAGCTTTAGGGTGGAGCAATCAGTCCTTTAGAGCAGTGTTTTGAGTACTTCAGGGCAGGTCAATCAGAGGGCTCTATCGTGCTTTAGGCTGGGGTTATCAATGCTTTAGCGTGGACCTATCAGTGTTCTAATGCAGAGCTATCAGTTCTCTAAGGCGGGTTCATCAGTCCTTTAGGGTGGAGCTCTAAGTATTTTATTAGTCTTTTAGGGCGGGGCTATCAGTCTTCTAGGGCGTGGCTTGTTTCTGCCCTGCTTCAGTCCATTTCTTAATCTTCCTTCAATTCATTAGCAATGCCCGTCTTCCAACAAACCAATCACGTCCCAATGTACGAAATCATCCTCATTTAAGAACATTTCAATTGGATATATGCGTGCGTGTGTGTGTGTGTGTGTGTGCACGTGTGTATTCCTGCTTGTATATGAGTGTATATCTGTGTGTGTACCTGTCTGTCTGTGTCTATGTATGCATGTGTGTTTGTCTTTGTGAATATATATATGTGTGTGTGTGTGTGTGTGTGTGTGTGTGTGTGTGTGTGTGTGTGTTTGAGTGCCTGTCTGTCACTGTGTATGTGTATGTCTCTGCTTGTGTGTGTTTCTGTGCGTGTGTCTGTGCAACAGCCTCAGCAGGTCTGTATCCTCAGTCCGGGCCGCTCAGGCTGATGTGAGTGAATTGCTGTGTGTGTGTGACAGTGAGATCTGCTCCTGACAGCCAATTTGAGGCTGTAAAGTGGAGCGTTTGTCCAGCCCAAACAGAGCGGCTGTTTGATGAGTTCTTTCACAGCTCGCTTCAACACAATGCCTGCGAGTGCTAAAGAGACGAATGAAGCGCAGCTGGGTACAAGAGCAGCACAATAACACTGCGAATCAAAGCGTCTCGCAGGGACTCGGCCCGCGGTCTGAGCGTGCACAAACACTAATTCATAGCAGGACGCTAATTAGCATTTAGACAATCAAACCCAGAGTTTCTCGGAGTGAGTGACCCGGCTCCTGCGAGACGATTGAGTAAAGATTTATCCAGAGCGGACACTGGCGGAAACACTGACACCGGGAGGAGACGCAGCGCATGATAAAACACTCCGACTGATGCAACACACACCGCAACAAATATACTCTCCTTTACATCTGTATGCTCAGATTCTGTGTATGTGCAACTATATCAAGAATTCCTGCATTAGCAGTGCTGTTAAATGATTATTCGTGATTAATTGCATCCAAAATAACCCCAGCCTAAAGCACGATAGAGCTGCCTTAGAACTCTGATAGCTCCACCCTAACGCACTGATAGCCCCGCCTTAGAAAACTGATTGACCTGCCCTAAAGTACTCAAAACACTGCTCTAAAGGACTGATTGCTCCACCCTAAAGCTCTGATAGCCCCACCATAGAAAACAGACCAGTGTTTCAGAGCAGTGTTTCTCAACCACGTTCCTGGAGGCCCACCAACACTGCATGTTTTGGATTTCTCCTTTGTCTGTCGAACCCATTACAGGTTTTTTTAGTCTCTGATAGTAAGTTGATTATCTGAATCAGCTTTGTTTGGTAAAGGAGACAAGTAAATGTGCGCAGCTGGTGGTCCTTCAGGAATATGTTTGAGAAACACTGCAGATACAGATAGCTCCACACTAAAGCACTGATAGACCCATCCTAGAACACTGATAGACCCGCCCTAAAGCACTGATAGTCCCGCCCTAGAACACTGATAGACCCGCCTTAACACTGATAGTCCCGCCCTAGAACACTGATAGACCCGCCTTAAAGCACTGATAGCCCAGTGCTAGAACACTGATAGACCCGCCCTAGAACACTGATAGACCCGCCCTAGAACACTGATAGGCCCGCCCTAGAACACTGATAGACCCGCCTTAACACTGATAGTCCCGCCCTAGAACACTGATAGACCCGCCTTAAAGCACTGATAGCCCAGTGCTAGAACACTGATAGACCCGCCCTAAAGCACTGATAGACCCGCCCTAGAACACTGATAGACCCGCCCTAAAGCACTGATAGCCCAGTGCCAGAACACTGATAGACCCGCCCTAAAGCACTGATAGACCCGCCCTAGAACACTGATAGACCCGCCCTAAAGCACTGATAGACCCGCCCTAGAACACTGATAGTCCCGCCCTAAAGCACTGATAGCCCAGTGCCAGAACACTGATAGACCCGCCCTAAAGCACTGATAGACCCGCCCTAGAACACTGATAGACCCGCCCTAAAGCACTGATAGCCCAGTGCCAGAACACTGATAGACCCGCCCTAAAGCACTGATAGACCCGCCCTAGAACACTGATAGACCCACTCTAAAG
Source organism: Danio rerio (assembly GCF_052040795.2). Taxonomy (NCBI): domain Eukaryota; kingdom Metazoa; phylum Chordata; class Actinopteri; order Cypriniformes; family Danionidae; genus Danio; species Danio rerio. The sequence continues at coordinate 58,180,010 of NC_141037.1, read as the reverse complement.
CACTGATAGACCCGCCCTAGAACACTGATAGACCCGCCCTAAAGCACTGATAGCCCAGTGCCAGAACACTGATAGACCCGCCCTAAAGCACTGATAGACCCGCCCTAGAACACTGATAGGCCCGCCCTAGAACACTGATAGACCCGCCCTAAAGCACTGATAGTCCCGCCCTAGAACACTGATAGACCCGCCCTAAAGCACTGATAGACCCGCCCTAAAGCACTGATAGTCCCGCCCTAGAACACTGATAGACCCGCCCTAAAGCACTGATAGACCCGCCCTAAAGCACTGATAGTCCTGCCCTAGAGCGGTCTGAGCGTGCACAAACACTAATTCATAGCAGGACACTAATTAGCATTTAGACAATCAAACCCAGAGTTTCTCGGAGTGAGTGACCCGGCTCCTGCGAGACGATTGAGTAAAGATTTATCCAGAGCGGACACTGGCGGAAACACTGACACCGGGAGGAGACGCGGCGCATGACAAAACACTCCGACTGATGCAACACACACCGCAACAAATATACTCTCCTTTACATCTGTATGCTCAGATTCTGTGTATGTGCAACTATATCAAGAATTCCTGCATTAGCAGTGCTGTTAAATGATTATTCGTGATTAATTGCATCCAAAATAAAAGTTTGTATAACATAATGTGTGTGTACTCACTATGTATAAATATTGGATATATATTATATAAGTAAAAAATTATGATTTGTTTAAATAAATGACAAAAAAATGCATTTTATGAATGAAAAAAATTGTTTATCGATACATATATACACACAGTGGTGTGAAAAAGTGTACAGATTTTTTATTTGTCACACTTTAATGTTTCACATCATTAAACTAATTTAAATTAGTTAAAGGTACCACAAGTAAACACATCATGCAGTTTGTAAATGAAGGATTTCATCATTCCTTCATAAAACCTCATAGCTTTGTGTGAAAAAGTATTTGCCCCCATGTTAAAGCAACACTGAACTCTGGTTTGTCTCACCTGAGTTCAATTTCTGTAGCCACCCAGGCCTGATTACTGCCACACCTTTTTTAAATGAACAAATCCCATGTGTTCCCTCTAACAAAACCGACTCTTCTTCTTCTTCTCACTTATTATACACTATGTGTCTCACCATTGCCCTCTAGTGCCCTGTAGTTTCCACTAGACAACTTTTTTCTTTTCATTATTCCATCGATAAAAAAACAAACAAGTGACAGACATTTCATTCTGTTACAACATAAACACAGATATTCTCTCAATAAAGTCAATGTTACGCCCCATTCACACGCTTGACTGAAGGCGTGTCTGAAGTTGGGGCTTAAGCGATCGTCATTGCAGTGTCAGCCAATGAAATGCAGTCAGCAATAGGCCACTGTCTAGCTGGTGTATTTCTATACAGCGATCTAATTGGCTGACGCTTCCGTCGGCGCTTGAAAAGTTGAGCTAGTCCCAACTTCTGCAGCAAGCAACGCCTCTGAAGCAGCGCCGATAATGCAGTTCGGCAACGCCTGACGGCACCCATTCAAAGTGAATGGGAAGCGTTGACACTGACGCCCCGTGTGAATAGGGCGTTAACCATTTAACAATGAAGCTAGAGTCACCAGGCAGACAGAAGCCCTGACGTGGTTCCGCATCTGTTGTAAAGCGGATTTGACGCATAAACAAATCGCATTTGATGCACAAATGAATAAACTCAAAATGTTCACGTGTTTATTTACACACAATTAGCGCGACATAGGGCGGCACAGTGGCACAGTAGGTAGTGCTGTCGCCTCACAGCAAGAAGGTTGCTGGTTCGAGCCTCGGCTGGGTCAGTTGGCGTTTCTGTGTGGAGTTTGCATGTTCTCCCTGCGTTCGTGTGGGTTTCCTCCGGGTGCTCCGGTTTCCCCCACAGTCCAAAGACATGCGTACAAGTGAATTGGGAGGCTAAATTGTCCGTAGTGTATGAGTGTGAATGAGTGTGTGTGGATGTTTCCCACAGATGGGTTGTGGCTAGAAGGGCATTCGCTGCATAAAAATGTGCTGGATAAGTTGGTGGTTCATTCCGCTGTGGTGACCCCGGATTAATAAAGGGAATAAGCCGAAATGAAAATGAATGAATGAAAGAATAGCGCATATATCCACGCGCGCCACGTCTAGTGTGAACACAGCATTAGTGTGATGGTCTGGGCTTGTGTCTGTTATCCTGAAGGAGAACGCTTGACTTTCTGTTAGTGACCTCAGGCTGAAGCCAACTTGGCTTCTGCAGCAGATCAATGATCCAAAGCACAGCAGCAAGCCTATTTCTGAACGGCTGAATAACACACAATCAAGACTTATGAGGGGCCTAGTCAAAGTCCTGACCTGAATCCAATTGAGATGCTGAGGCATGACTTCGTGCTCAAAGAAATCCCAATGTTGCTCAATCACAACAATTCTGCAACGATGAGTGGACCAAAATTCCCCCCCCCCCCCAGTGCTTTAACAGACTCACTGCGGGTTACGGAAAATGCTTGATTCCAGTTATTTCT